>NC_043002.1:90532110-90552110 GCF_006345805.1 Octopus sinensis | reverse complement strand
TGGATGAGTTGACTAGAGCTGGTAAGCCAGAGAGCTGCACCAGGTTCCAGTCTGATATGGGTTGGTTTCTATGGCTAGATGCCCTTCCTAATGTTTTTAATATTACTTCAGCATGAGACATCTATAAAGAAATATTTTCCGAGATGACCACTGCAGCTTCTCACTTTCAACGATATACATGTACGTCAGCCTTATCTTGTATCTGAGAATTTAGCTTCTTCTTTGCTAAATGCTTCCTTTATGGTTATGGTGTTGATGACTGTGTAGACCAGTTCTTGCATAGAAGAGTCAATGGCATTGACTGCATGGTAATGTTGGCAGAGGACAAGATTGGTTTTGCCAAGCCTTTTTCTCCTGCCATTTGATTTCTTCCTTCACTCTTCTGATGGCTTCAAAGATTTTGGTTCTGATGGTGATGGAACACTGCCACTTGGTACAGTCTTGGGCTTGCTTATGTTTCAAACAATTTAGTCTCAAGTCCAGTGGTCTTCAGAGTTTTAAGTTGGTCCTTGTATCTTCAAAGAGGGCAATCACATGGTCTTTTTTCTGAAGTGAACTCAATGCATATGATTTGATGTGGGAACCGTGACTTTTCCATTCTTGCTACATATCCTGGCCATCAAAGACAGTGTTTCATTATCAGTAATTCAATGCTTATGATCAGCAATTTGATACTTACATTAAGTATATCATAAAAAAATAGATTCTTTCTGAGATTTACAGGAATTTCTATAATATTTCCCATTCACTGACATAGAGAAGTCAACACTGAACAGCCACAACATATCATTATCATGTGGTGCTAATATATTTTGTCTGGCTTCACCATATAATATTTGATGTGACAATATATTGAATCATGTCACCACATATCTGACATGAGTAAGAGATATCGGACATACCTATACAATATACAATGCTGCTATGTGATATCATATTTAAATACAAGATATCTGATGTCACAATAGCCTTCTGAAGGTTATTATATATGTGATACCACTAAATGATATTTGATAACTCTACATGAACCTGGTACCAGTCTATGTTATCTGTTACAACAATATATGATGGTTTTGATATCAAAACATGATAAATGAAGTTACTATGTGTCAGCTAATACCAATATATATCTGATATTGCAATGATATTTGATGCTATTATATGATAATTAGCATCATGATATGATTACCTCATGTCACAACATGATATTTAATATCACTGCATGATATCTCATCTCAAATAAAATATACAATATTTAATGTCACAATATGATATTTAATGTCAATATGTGACATCTTCTCCCACTATTCTATCCTATTACTCTGTCACTCTCTTCCCTCACTCTTCCTCCCTTGCTCACATTGCTCCTACGTGACCATCAACCATATTTCTTTCTTCTCCTAACTTACGTTTCTTTCTTTCTCTCTGTTGTAGCTGGAACAAGGAAGATGTTTCCTTGTTTTGTCTCCTGCCCAAGCTTGAATTACATGTTCGCCGCCACAACCTCATCTAGGCTTAGCAGCCCTCCCTGTTTGTTTTCACTGTCCTGTTTGTGTTACCTATTTTGACCCTCTGCAAAATCCCAAATTTTATTTAATTTGCTTTGCGGGAACAACTGCTTCATCAAAATCATATATTGTGGTTAAATGCTCGAAATACGGGACTAGAAAAACAACCAGCAACTGATGAAGGGTCGTTCTTTATGTTGTTTGTTTTGTATTCCATTTGTATCTTTTGTTGTTCGAAAGAATTGTTCATGTTCCATGTACTCGTGCTTCATATTTTTTTGTTGTACATGTTTCATGATATCCTGTGCCCACATATGCATATATATATATATATATATATATATATATATATATATATATATGTATGTATAGATGTAAGTATGTACATATACGTATATATATATGCATACATATATATTATTTATATTACTACAATATCTGCAGTTGCTACATCATATATGATATTTGGTATCACTATATTATATTTAATGACAATATATGATAGCTGATGATACTGTATTATACTTAATACCAACATTTAGTATCAGCTGTTGCTATATGATATTTAATACCAAGATATGATATCTGATGTCGCTATATGATATTTAATACCAATATATGTTATATACTGTTGTTATATGATATTTAATACCAAGATATGATATCTGATGTCGCTATATGATATTTTTTTTTGCCTAAGGCAACAGATTGACTGATTTCAAAAATCAGTTTAGTAATGTTTCTTTTCTTATTTTCATAAATTACTTTTACTTTATATATTTATTTATATATTTTTGTTATGGTTATTTACTGTATTTTATATATTTATATTTGATATACTTATTATATTTTGTACATTTATTTATTTTATATACTATTTTATTCTATATGCTCATTTATTTTTCGTAGAGGTCTTTCAGTTCTGAATAAATAACTGAAATATTCGAAGACAGTAGGGGATCATATAATTGCTTTTAATATGAAGACCTCAGCTAAAACATTCCCAAAACTAGCCCTAACACAAACAGCAAGATACAATAAAGAAAAATGAAAGGGCTACCACCACTGTTGTGTTACCCAGTAACCACTAACATTTATAACACTCTAACATAGATTTGTGTCTTTCAATCTAATAGCAGCTAACACCAAGCAGCAGACACCTGATGTGTCTGGCATGAGAGGAGCTTTATAAGACATTAGAACTTCGGTAATATTTATGTATGTATTGGCTGACATAGAAGTTGGAAATTATTAGAATGTTTTGCAGGCAATGAAACAAGGAAGAAACAATAAAAATTCAGTTATGTCACATAGTAGATGATGAGAAATAATTTCAGGTTGCACATAAAAGCAGATGTCACATGTACTTTAAAGTTGGAAATACTGATGTGTTTGGTGCACCAAGAAATACATTGTGTTTGAGAAGAAAGTTTATAGAGACAATGTAAATATATAATATATATATATATAATATATATATATAATATATATATATATATATATATATATATTCGATAACAATAAAGGGTAAAATTAATTAACTGATAATTAATAATTTTACCAAGTAGTTCAATATGTTGTTAAAAGAACCTTTATCGGTAACCTTATACAAAAATTCTATAATTATAAGCATAATTATAATTAGGGTTCAGCAAATTGCTTCACTGCATACCGAAATTTAGAAATAGCAGTTAAATACTAGGTAGAGGAATAGTATTTAATTGTTATTTCTAAATTTCGGTATGTGGGGAAGCAATTTGCTGAACCCTAATTATAATTATGCTTATAATTACAGAATTTATATATATATATATATATATATATATATATATTATTGACCACACATACTTAATGTATGTGTTTCGCTTGTTCGCTGGTATACTGCAGTTTAGCACAATGGTAATGACAACAGTGGGTTGGTTCTCATGAATGCATTTGCTTGTGAACATCATCATCATTATCATCCTCATCATTTAACCTCTGTCTTCCATGCTGGCATGAGTCGGACAGGTTCTGATCTGATTTGGCTAGGTTTCTACAGCTGGATGCCCTTCCTAACACCAACCACTCTGAAAGTGTAGTGGATGTTTTTTACGTGCTGCCAACATGGGTGACATTGACCTGACACCGACATTGGCCATGACTACAGTCTCACATGGCTTGACAGTTCTACACAGGACAATATATTGCCAAAGGTCTCGGTCACCTGACACTGCCTCCATGAAGCCCAATGCTCAAATGGTACTTTTACGTGCCACTGGCATCAGCCACATGATATATGGAGAAACCAAGTGTACTGTATAACAACCCCTTTTTAATCTTTTTAACACACACACACACACACACACACACACATAGAGGATTATGACTTGCAGCCTAGAACTAAGAGAAAAATGCTTTGAAAGAGAAGAATTTTTCTGTAAACATTTGAATTTGACAATCCATAAATTATCTTGTGACAAATAATTCTATCTGAAGAGAATTAGAAACATAAACAAAAAAGAAAAAAAACGTGGCTAAACAAATGACCTTGATTTTATGAAATTGGTGGCACCTGTCAGTGAGATGGTGGGGAAAGACATTTATATTTTCCCAAATAAATCAGTATTTATTCTTGATATCTGTGCAAATCAAGGGACCTGTCTTGAAACATGACAAAACAGTCACAGTGGACTTAAACTGCCAATCTGATCTGTAAGTTAAATTGATATTCCACTCAACCATTTCATTTGAACAAGGACCCAGTGAGTCTAATATAGATTGTTGATGTGTTGTGGTTTGAAGTGACATATATAACACACATCAATCAGCAGGCATGGCTGTGTAGTAAGATGCTTGCTTCCCAATCACATGTTTCTGGGTTCAGTCCCATTGTATGGCACCTTGGGAAAGTGTCTTCTACTATAACCTCGGGCTGACCAGAGCCTTGTGAGTGGATTTGGTAGATGGAAACCGAAAGAAGTCCATTGTCGCCTTACTGGCACATGAAAAATTATTCAAGCGAGGTCGTTGCCAGTGCGACTGGACTGGCTCTTGTCCAGGTGGCATGCAAAAAGCACCATTTGAGCATGGCCATTGCCAGTACCGCCTAACTGGCCCTCGTGCCAGAGGCACATAAAAGCACCCACTACACTCTCAGAGTGGTTGGTGTTAGCAAGGGAATCCAGCTGTAGAAACTCTGCCAGATCAGATTGGAGCCTGGTGCAGCCATCTGGTTCACCAGTTCTAAGTCAAATCATCCAACCCATGCTAGCATGGAAAGCAGACATCAAATGCCAAAAATGCATTAAAAATGGGAAAAATTGATGGTAATTTTTTTTTTAAATCGTAGACTCATTGTAGACACGCGCTAATACCCAGAAGGGCTCGATATGAATCACGACTATAAGATACCCGGTTTTGGTTAAACTGCACCGCAAAATGTGGGAGTAGTTAGGAATCTAAATCGTAGGAGACAGACAGCACACAACCTCACTTTTATATATAATGATATCAACATTACCTCTTTCTCACAGTAAACGAATTTGGATCTTTACCTTTTGACCTACAGATTTAAAAAATAATTTTTTGTAACTAAACACTTTCGAACTTCGGACACTAGTAGAATGTGTCATATAAAACATCTTTTATTTACTCTTAGCATTTTTGAGGAAAACTTATATTTACGAAGTTATTTCACGTTAAAGTTCTCGTATTTCAGCAATTTAAACCAATCAATGATGTGTATTCAGCTGAATAAAATTACTGCTGTTGTTTGTCAACAACGTCTATCAGTGGTGTATTTTTCGTTTATCACTGTTATTTATGACATTGTTTGTGCGTTTGTAGTGGCTTTAAGGTTTTATGGTCAGGGTTTTAGGGTTAGGGTTAGGGTTTTAGGGTTAGAGTTAGGGTTAAGGTTTTAGGGTTAGGGTTTTAGGGTTAGGGTTAGCATTAGGGTTTTAGGGTTACAGTTAGGGTTAAGGTTTTAGGGTTAGGGTTTTAGGGTTAGGGTTTTAGGGTTAGGGTTTTAGAGTTAGGGTTAGGGTTAAGGTTTTAGGGTTAGGTTTAGGATTTTTAGAGTTAGGGTTGTCATAAATAACAGTGACATACGAAATATACACCCCCAGAAGTTCTTGTTGACAAACAACAGCAGTAATTTTATTCAGCTGAATACACATCACTGATTGGTTGAAATTACCGAAATACGAGAACTTTAACGAGAAATAACTTCGTAAATATAAGTTTTTCTCAAAAATGCTAAGAGTAAAAGATGTTTTATATGACACATTCTACCAGTATCCAAAGTTTGAAAGTGTTTAGTTACAAAAAATTATTTTTTAAATCTGTAGCTCAAAAGGTAAAGATCTACAAATTTATTCCACTTTTGAGATGCTACATAGTATATTTCTGATACTGCTTTGTGATATACATATGTATTTGATATCTTGATATCTTATTGATGCAGGAATAGCTGAGCAGTTAAGAAGCTTGCTTGCCAACCACGTGGTGTTCCATTGCATGGCACCTTGGGCATGTGCCTTCAATTATAACCCTGTACTGACCAAAGCCTTGTGAGTGTATTTTGTTAACAAAAACTGAAAGAAACTCGTTGTGTGTGTATATACGTGCGTGCATGTGAGCACTAATGTACGTTCGTGTGTATCCAAGTCTTGACATCATGTGATGGGTTTTAAACAAGCATCACTGTCATAGAAGTGGTGATGTCATTCATTTCCAGCCTTCTGTGGAAAACATGTCTGTCAACAGAAAAATATTGCATTGCTTGGAAACAGATGATGGTTGATGACAGGATGAGCATCCAACCATAGAAAATTTACCTCAACAAATTCTGCATAACCCATGCAAGCATGACAAAGTGAAGGATGATGATAATAATACTGATGATGATGATGATGGTATTATCTACATAAAAGATAGTTCAATATGATAACACAGACAAATAAAGACTTGTAACTTGTATATAAGACTCAAAATTTTTGTAGATAATATTTTTCATAAAGGTTTTAACCTGAATTTGACATCAACCATTAATTTTTTATCGAAGGTCAAAAGTTTGTTTGTGATCTTAGGATTCATGCATAAATTTAATACTAGAGATTGTGTGCGTATGTATATATATATATATATATATATATATATATACACACACACATATACATATATATATATACATATATATATATATATATATATATATATATATATATATATATATATATATATATATATATATATATATATATATGTATATATGTATGTATAGAACAAAAAACCACAGAAATTAAATATTCATTCTATAAAGTTTTCCTATGAACAATAGAAAACACACTGATAATGTTTATATAATCCATATAACTTATTGATTTATGTCATTTTTTGTATTTCTTTCCCCTTTTTTTTGTCTTCAATGAACAAAATCAGTTATATTTTGTCATAGGAAAAGTGAACAACAAGATGGAGATAAAAAATATGAATAATAATAATAATAACAACAACAAATTGCTATTATTATTATTATTACTATTATTATTACTATTATTATTATTATTATTATTATTATTATTATATTATTATTATTATCATTATTATTATTATTATGGTAGGAAAACATCATAAATTAAAAAAACTGAAAAGAGAATAACAAAAAAATACAATGTTGTTGTGGCTGCTATATTGAACATTGTTTTTGGTAAAATTCTTCAATCATATACATAGATAAATCAAAACACACACACACATACACACACACACACGTATACTCAAACTTATAAATATATTCAGAATTACATGCATATACACACGTACATACATATTCAAATTTCTTCATAAATATATGTTAATACACATATTTGTAGATGAGCGTATGTATGTTTTACTGTAAGGTTAATTAGTTCACTTCACAACCACATTGCTTCTGTTTCAACCCCATTGTTTGGCACCTTAAGTAAATACCTTCTAGTCTAACCTAAGGATGATGGATGTCTTGTGAGTGGAATTTGGTAACAATATGCAAATTTAAGAATTTCTTATCACAGGACATGTAAGTTAAAATGAAGTTGTGGTTTATGTAAAAAGCTTGAAAATTACACCCATTTGAAAACCTTAAATAAGCCTAATTTCTGATCCAGTCTTCTGGAGAAAGGATGAGCTTCTGTTGTTTCAAAACATAACTCTGCATAATTCTGTTTCAAAATTGTTTAAATTCAAAGTTATACAAGAACTCTGGCAGACACTTTAGAGACTAAACTTACTTCACAACATTTGAAGAGTACCAGCATCCATCATTTCACTGTGAGATTATTTTATTCTTCCTAGCATTTGAAAACAGTGACTGCTCATGTTTTGGTATACCGTCACAAGCTCCAGTCTTTGTGGAATGGCAGGTTGTATACCTCAATCAGTTATATTTTGTCATAGGAAAAGTGAATAAGAAGATGAAGATAAAAAGAAAATATGATAAATAAACAAATAATAATAATAATAATAATAATAATAATAATAATAATAATAATAATAGGGGAGCATCATAGCCATGTGTTGAGAGGGATTCTTTGGGGTTTGAATAATTCACCTCTGGAAACATGGGTGGTTCTTTCAACATCCTTAAACAACCCTTATTCAGGGACCGTTTGAGCGGGATGGGCTACTCAACCTGAAGAAAATTCTAACTGGGCCCCACCTGCAAGGTCATGTGCTGTTTATCTTGATATGAGATCACCATGTCGCGCACATATGGTTGTGATGCATGTGCCTGGTGTACCCTTATCAGACGGGTAGTCATGATGGGTATATTGGGCTTCGTATATTTTACCCCAGTGTCACTTTGATGGCATGAACTGCTCTCTCACTCAATAATAATAATAATAATAATAATAATAATAATAATAATAATAATAATAATAATAATAATAGTAATAATAATAATGCTGTTTTTGTTGTTATTGTAGAAAAAAATTATAACTTAAAAAAAAGGAAAACAGAGTAACAAAAAATAAGATGTTTCTGTTGTTGTTGCTATATTGAACATTGTTTTTGGTAAAATTCTTCCATTATATTCATAGATATATCAACACACACACACACACACACACACACACACACACATGTATATACAAACTCATACACATATTCAGAGAGCTATGTCAGTAGAACGGAAGCCCTGGGTAAAGTATCCCATTCCGGATGTGTCAAAGGATGGGGGCCAAGCGAATATGGCCTGCCTCTTTTCAGAGAGAAAAATGGATCCATGAAGGGCTAACAGTCCTTTCTAGGATAAAGCAAAGTTACAGAATAGTTGATGACAATTCCAAACCAACAAGACCTGGGGGAAGGAAGGCTTTCTTTCTGCGAAACATGTGATGAAGTGCAGAAAATCAGTAAGGAAAAAACATAGACTCAACTGAAATGAAGCAGTAAAAACAGCCCAATATTGAGGACAATAGAGAAAGGTTGTCAATGGTTTGTGCTCCATAGGGCGCAAAGGGCTTAAAGAATAAGATGTTATTGCATAAGGGACATATAACACAGTATAGTGCGTGCGGGGGGGGGGCTGCATGTGTGTGTGTGCTTGTGCATCTGTGTGTTTGTGCGTGTGTGTGTGTGTGTATGTGTGTGTGTGTGTGTGTGTGGTGTGTGTGTGTGTGTGTGTGTGAGAGAGAGAGAGAATTCTTCTTTTACTGGTTTCTATCACTGGACTGCAGACCTACTGAGGTACTGGCTTTAAAGGTTTTCAGTAAAGTATATAGCTTCACTATATCCTTTACTTGATATTTATTTTACTGACCACAAAATGTGTAAAGGGGAGAGAACCAAAATGGACCTTAATACTACCTATGCTGACTTTCATCAACCAACTCCCTCCAACACACACACACATCCACACATACACGCTAACACAAAACATACACACACACACACACACTTAAACAGATAAGCAATTGGCTTCTGACCAGTTCTCATCTGCCAAATTTTACTCACAAGCTGTTGGTCAACCCTATTTTAAACCTAGATCCTGTAGAGGGCTCTTCATTGGGCCTTGGACCAACAATGACACTTCATGCATTGAGTACATATTAGATTTTATTAAACTTGAACAATATTTTTCAAGCAATGAACAATTTTCCTCAAAACAATGATATAATTTGTCGACTTGGAACTTATTGCAAAGCTGTATGATAAACAACATTTTTGTCTTCCCATTCAGGGTCAATACAAATAGCTTGTTTCCATTCCCTAGCCTTGAGCAACCCACATATAGCTAACCATAGGCAACAATAAACTTTCAAAAGTTCAATGATAATTCTTCTGCTGCCACTTAGTTTTAAGACAATTTGATGTACGTAAGGCTTTACTTTTCATACAAATAATTATTTGTATTAGCTGGTACGTATCTAAATTCCTGTTCGTAGTTTGAAGAAAAATTACACCACTGTCGCTAAACACTATTTTAAAGTGCGATTTTTATGGTTTGGAATTGCTCTAATCGTATTTGACCATAACGATGTTTGAAATTTAGTATATTTTAGTATATTTTAAGGTAATAATAAAATTAGTCGAATCTATTTTCATACATAGCTCTGATGGCTGACAACATGAAAATAGATCCGACAAATTTCATTAATATCTGAAAAATACTAAGTTTCCAACATTAAATTCAGCTTATGTTGAAAGTCAAGAAACAAAGTTTGCTTTAGAAGCGTTGAGATGTATTGAAAGATACAGATAAGGAAATGATTTTATTCTCAAACACAGGGTAATGCTAATAATATAGCATGAACAGGATAATCTATCCATATTTTGCAGAAAAATATGGATAGATTATGCTGTTCATGATATATTATTAGCATTACCCTGTGTTTGAGAATAAAATCATTTCCTTATCTGTATCTTTTAAGTTTCCAACAATTTTATGGTAGAGAGTTATGAGAGGTTATATTGTGAGAGAGAGGGTTTGATATGTATTTCAGTTCTGAACGTTATGAAGCATGTGTTATGGTTAAATTACTTGATACAGTTATAATATTTAGAGAAAGATTTTTTCAAAATGTTTATTTTGGAAATTACTTTTGGAAATAGTTATAAATATTCAGAGAAATGTTTTTTCAAAATGTTAGGATTAAGAAAAAACCAAGAATGTAGAATAGTAGAAGATCATTGAATAGTGAGAAGGGGGTAAAGTATGAGGAATAGTAGAAGTGTCATTGAATAGTGCGAGAGGGATAAAGTATGAGGAATAGTAGAAGTGTCATTGAATAATGAGAGAGGAGGTCAGAGGGGTAAAGTTGAAAAAGTGTGACACACTGACATTTGCTTTCGCATTTATTATTATAGAAGAGGGACAGTTGACCAAAGTGCTGTACATGTAACTTAAGCCAGCCTCTCCCTAGTAATGGAGTGGACTTCCTTACTAAATAGCCATTTATTCACTATAATACAAAAATAATGTGAAATAACAGGTGATTTATTTTTTCCTTATGTTACTTTGTACTAACTGACACATCAAAATAACTATTGATTAATTGTAAAATTGTCAAATTTTCTCTCTTCATTTCTCCCTTGGTACAGTTTCAGGTTCCTTCAAGCAGAACCTGGTCCCAGAATGAGAAAACTTCAAGTTAACTCATGCATTTGATATTGTTATCAAGTTTGTAGTTGCCAAAGAGAGTAGAGTGGGTAATTCAATAAAAATACAATATGTATGTGTGTATGAATGTACATGCATGTGTCTGAATGTATATGCATGTGATTGTGTGTGTGTGTACACATATAAGCATGTGTATGTTTCTCTGTATGCATGTGCACATTTGTGTAAGTGGGATTCAACACAAAACTCTGGACCGTCAATTCACTGATGTAGTTTGTCAACTATAAATAATCTAAGCTTTCTGTTTCATGAATTGTCTCATATTTTTTATCTGTTATCTACCCCACTCTCTCTCTCTCAATATATATATATATATATATATATATATATTATATATATATATATACATACACACACACACATACACACATATATATATATATATACACACACACACACACATATATATATATATAAACAAATGTATTTAACCCAGCATTTCTGTCTGTTTTCTGTATCACTCTAAAATGACAAACCATCTCAACTTGGTAATGGAACCATGAGTTCCTGGGGTAAAAATGCCAATCACAGGATTTATTTGTTAGCCTGATGTATTTTTCCTGAATTAATCCCTTATTAATCCCTATATGTATATATGTATATATATGTATATATATATATATTATATATATATATATATATATATATATATATATATATATATATATATATATGTCCAACCCATGCCAGCATTGACAGTGGACGCTAAGAGTGAGGATATATATATCTTGCCAAACAGTACAGTTCTGGTTATGGTATGTAATTGATTACTGGCTTTGAGCTGTCCATTGTACTAGTCTTCAGATATGTTGGCAGGAAATGCTTAGCCACCTTTGTACTGAACATAAATATGCAGTCCTCAACTGTTCAGTGTTGATAATAAAAAGAGAACTAGAATAAAAAAAAAAAGGGCTCAACAATATAAGAATATAACCACTGTAATTTTTCTTTTCGTGTGTGCCTTTTTAGTGGACTTTCTGATGAAATCTTTAAGTGCTTGCCACTCTGATCATCACCAGTGGTCTATTCTTGTCTCTGGCCATGAAGCCTGGTATTTCAATGTCTACCTGGCAACAGCCTTCTTTCAAGGTACCCGCAGAGCCATCCTTGCAGACTAGAGAAAAAAGGGGGCAAAAACGAAGACACTACAACCAGCTTGATCAGCCTCCCTTCCCTTGCAGCCACTGCAGTCATGCCTGTCTGACTTGAACTGGACTCATGGAGCATCAGTAAGCTTGCAACAGACCTCCTGTAAATCTTCACTTGTGAAGCCAAGTCAAGAAGAACACATACACACACACACACACACACACACACACACACACACAAATGTATGAGAGAAGTCCCTTAATTTATTTCTTTTATCTTCTGTTTAATACTTGTTTTAGTCATTAGACTGTGGTCATGCTGGAGCACTGCACCAAAAAAGTTTTAGTCAACCCCAGTACCTATTTTATGTTAAGCCTGGTACTTATTCAAGTGGTCACTTTTGCCAGACAGCCAAGTTATGGGGACATAAACACACCAAGTGGTGGTGGGAGACAAAAAGCAGAGACACAAACACACACAATGGGCTTCTTTCAGTTTCTGTCACCCAAATCCATTCACAAGGCTTTGGTCAGCCTGAGACTATAATAGAAGACACTTGCCCAAGATGTCACACAGTAGGAGTGAACCCAGAACCATGTGACTGGGAAGCAAGCTTCTTACCACACTCTGTTTTTCTCTTTTGCACCCTTTTCAAGCCTAGCCAGGCTCATGGGCCTGGTTTCTCGGTTTCTGTGGCATATGCATTCCCCCCAGCTGGACGGGACGCCAGTTCATCGTGGTGTTACTCAAGAAACAGGAAGAAAGAGTGAGAGAAAGTTGGGGCAAAAGAGTACAACAGGGGTCACCACCACCCCTTGCCGGAGCCTCGTGTAGCTTTTAGATATTTTCGCTCAATAAACACACATAACGCCCGGTCTGAGTATTGAAACCGCGATCCTCCGACTGCGAGTCTGCTGCCCTAACCACTGGGCCATTGCGCCTCCACATTTCTTACCACACAGCCAAAGCTAATTCATTATTTCAGCTTCTTCTAGGGAATAATATCGCAGTTCAAGTTTAGAAGTTTAAATACACTTAAACTGTACAGCCATTTCCAGCAATCTGGTCAGTGAGGCTGATTGCTAATTTTTAATCATCAACAGTAAGATCTTTTCTCTATAAAATCAACCATTTTTTCTTCTAAGCATATGCTCACACACAAACATTCACTTATATGTGTATGTAAGTATTTGTGTATGTGTATTACTTATTTGTCTTAAGATCCATTTTTCCATACTAGAATGCTTTACACACACATAAAGTTTAAGAGTGTATAAAAATATATATCAGTATAAAAGTTTAGTTGTAGAGAGATATGTAGAGAGATACAGGGTGAGTAGAAGAAGGCAAACAGTTTCTTTATGTAATGTTAATAAGATACTCATTGTAAACAATGGTGCCAGTCTTGTATATATATATACATACACACACACACATATATATATATACACACACATACACATACATATACACACAGGTACAGACACACACACACACCTTTCCCAAGACAGCCATTATAACTGAGTGATGTTTACTCATCAGGGATATATATATATACAAAAATGTATCCATGCATATATATTCAGACACAATTTCAAACTTACACACACATATACATATAGAAATATATATATCTTATCTCTCTCTCTTCCTATATATATATATATATATATATATATATATCATACACACATGCACATAAACTAGAAAGCTACCCAGCATTGCCTGGGAAATAAGGCATTCATCAGAAAACTTTTTTTTTGAGTCCATTTTATTATTGTCTTTCTCATCCCACATGGTGAATGAGATTCATGGTAACTCTGTATAAATTTATTACTTTAAACAAAAAGTTTAATCGATTATAACCAATAAAATCTGTTTTTTTAATTCTTATAATTTTTACCTGTGGTTCATTAAACCTACTATAAGTGGAATTAACATAAATGCAATATACCTGTGCATATGCACGCACGTGTTTGTGTGTGTGTGTGTGTGTGTGCGCACATGCATACATGGGATTTTTTTGATTTATAATTTAAAAAAAATTTTTTTCTTGCCTGTTCAAAAGAACATTTTGAAATCAATGTTTTTACTCCCTGAACCAGTACAAAATTCAAGGAGGCTGGTACTTACACAAAAGATACTTCACATCATGCATACAAAGTGCTAACAACTCCATTCTTTTGTTCAAACCATTACTGCCTTGAAACAAAATTCTTAATTTTTCACCCAAACAAAGGCTGCACTGCATTTCTGATTTCAAACTACCATTCCTATACAGTTGTGTCTTATCCAGATACGTGTATGTGTGTCTTTGTATGTATACTGCATGTGTAAGAGAGAGACTGAACAAAGGTGTAGAGAACCACGCAAAACGATTGTATTCATAAATCATGAAATTGCATAAGAGCCTTCAAAAAAATGTTTTTATGTAAACAGATGAAAAACATTTTATTTTTCAAATTTTTTCAGTGTCTAAAAACAATATGAAACTTTCTTTTTCACTTGCTAAATACATGCATTCATTAGAAGTGTGTTTGTTTATTTGTCTGGTTGTATGTATGTGGTGTGTATGAGGTTGTGCATGTGTGATCATTTGTATGTTTGTCATTGTTATGAATAACATTCTCTGTATCTAAGCATTGTGTGTATGTATGTTTGCACATGTGTGTGTGGGTTTTCTGTCTGTACATGCTTGTTTGCAAGTTCTTTTTTTTCTTTCTTCTTTATCAGCAGCAAAAGCGACATATTTTTGCAAATGTGTTGGTATAATAATGAACAAAATTCTTCTATTGAGAGACGTTTAGGGGTGAGACACACTTGAAATATTTCCAAGCATAAGGAGGTCTGTGCAAGATAACATAGACAGAAACATTTTATTGTGGCAATTTCTAGTTAAGCTTAAAATTAAGGAACACTCATAGAGAAAAAAAAAAACAGACTTTTGATAGTATACATAACCGATGCAGACATGGAAACTGATGATGATGATGATGGTGGTGATGGTGGTGGTGGTGGTATTGGTGGTGGTGGTGGTGGTGGTGGTGGTGGTACACACACACAAATATATATATAGGAAAGACACTTTTGAAAACTCAGAGCATCATCTTATTAACAGTAAAGAGTAAGAGTTTGAAGGCAGTGAGCTGGTAATAATGGTGATGTTCTTAACTGTTATATGGGAATGTAAATATGTTTGCAAATTGTTTTTGTTACATGTTATTCTGTATTCTGAATACTTTTATTTTAATAAATGTTGCTTACTGCAAGTTATAGATGATTCTTTTATGACTTCATTGCTTTCAGGCTTAGCTTTAGGTATTTTCGCGCCTGATATCACAAAATACGTCTGAATAAACATTGCCGGACGGCAAATATAGACTTGGACATTGCTTAGAAAATAGTTTTCATTTTTAACCTCTTATATAATACACACTAGGGATTTTGACCTTTAAATTTTGTGAAAAAAATGCAGATTATACTCGAGGATTTATGGTATATAGATCAGTGGTTCTTAACCAGGATCTGTATAGCCCTTGGGAGTCCATGTAAGATTTTGTCATTAAAATTTATCTGCAATAAATTGGTTATACTTCTACAGTACACAAAAGAATTTTAACAATTTTTTTAATACAATTCCATTCCTAATAATATTTAATTCTAAAAATATAACCTGATTTTTTTAAAAACATCTAATGGCTTGTGGGGTGATTCCTCCAAGTGAAATAGGAACCAAAGGGATCTTTAGTTTTAAAAAATGCTTGAGAAACACTGATATACTTTGATACTTTGATAGGTTTCGGCCATTATTGGCCCAGGCCATGTCTACCTTAATAGCACCACCGATGGAATTAGAAATTGGTAAACTTGGAATGGTAACAGACACACATATCTTTTATCTTTTATGTATTTCTGTTATTCGATTGCAGTCATGATGTGAAACCACCTTGAAGGATAAACCAAAACAAATCAACCCCAGTGCTTATTTTTAAAGCCTGGTATTTATTGTAGCAGGCTCTTTTGCTGAACTGCTAAGTTATGGGAACATAAACAAAACAACACCAATTGTCAAGCAATAGTAGTGGACATACATAAAGGCTTCTTTCAGTTTCCATTTGCAAAATCCACTCACAAGGCTTTGGTTGGCTTGGGGCTATAGTAAAAGATACTTGCCCAAGATGCCATGCAATGGGACTGAACGTGGAACCACGTAGTAAGGAAGCAAATTTCTTACCATATAATTGTTCTTTTCATACATACAAATTCTTCCTGTTTTACACTTGCAATTATTGTTCTCTGTATCAACCCCCCCCCCCCCACACACACACACACTTTGATAGAAGTCTACTACTTACTACACAAACATTCTGTTCCATCGATATAAAATCCCAAAGGTTTTCTAAACTGAAATCTTTCAGAGAAACAGAAATATTGATAGACTTTATCACCAAAGGTAAAATACAAGCCAATGTAAATATATTCCTTGGGACACTTGGGACAGTGGTCACTTAAAACTAGCTAGATATAACAGCTTAATGCCCTTCAAATCAATACCATTCTCTTAAAAAATAAGAGGAAACATACGATAATGTAGTCTTTGGTACACTGTGGTGAAGAAATAAACTGGATGTTCATGGCTGAAATACTTCTGATCAAAGGCCTACTCCAAGAGATACCTAAGGTTAAACAAAAACACAAGTACCTATAACCTGTTAGAGTGTTGCATCCTTCAGTCACTGCTTTAACGTGTATTTTACAAGAATAAAATCCATGAAGAAATGGTAAAAAGTGAGACGAATGATATCTTATGGAATGCTTTGTATTTTCTTTTATCTATTACTTGTTTCAGTCATTGGACAGCAGCCATGAAGGGTTAGTCAGACAAATCGAACCCAGTACTTTTTTTAAAGTTTCATACTTATCCTATCAGTCTCTTTGCTGAACTGTTAAGTTATGGGGATGTAAGTTGTCAAGCAATGTATGTAGTGGGGAACACAAATACATACACATTTATATATATATATATATATATATATATATATATAAATTTGATGGGCTTCTACACAGTTTCCATCAGCTGAATTCACTTACAAGGCATTGGACAGCCTACGGTCATAGTAGAAGATACTTTCTCAAAGTACCACACATTGGGACTGAACCCAAAACCACAGAGTTACAAAGCAAGCTTCTTAGCTACACAACTATGCTTGCACCAAGTTGTGAAAGAATACTTCAGAAGATGACTCCATTCCATCTGATACCATGAATTTCATTGAGGCTATCTTAACAAATATCATTATCATCATCAGCATCGTCACCACCACCACCAGTACCATCATCATCATCATCATCATCATCATCATTTAATATATATTTTCCATGCTGGCATCGGTTGGACAGTTTGACAGGATCTGGCCAGTTGGAGAGCTTCCCAGGCTCCATTTGTCTGTTTTGTTCCTTCTTGAGTCATCCATGGCTCATAATGCCCAGTTTCCCAGTTTCCGTGGCGTATAGGTTCCCCACCTGGACGGGACGCCGGTTCGTTGCAGGTGAGCTGCAAGATGCAGGAGGAAAGAGTGAGAGAAAGTTGTGGTGAAAGAGTCAGCAGAAGTTTGCAATTACTTTCTGCCGGAGCCGTGTGAAGTTTAGGTGTTTCGCTCATAAACACACACATCGCCCGGTCTGAGATTCGAACCCATGATTCCTTGACTGCGAGTCCGTTGCACTAACCACTAGGCCATGTGCCTCTGCATTTGTCTGTTTGGTATGGTTTCTACAGCTGGATGTCCTTCTTAATACCAACCACTTTACAGAGTGTGTTGGGTGCTTTTTATGTGACAAAGTAGTAGTTATTGTTGTCTGACCCTGGGTGAGCTTCAGTTCAGGAAACCATTCTTCAAACACAGTCCAGTTTTGACCATCTTACATCTAAGATTACATCACACATAATTAACTAGGGTGAAATATAAGGGAGATATGTCTCTGTTTGATACATGCAGGAACTTAATCCAATTTGTCCTTGTTTAAGGTGGTGATCATGGTGGGATGTCTGTCACCATAGGTCTCCTGGATGAAGGTTGACTAGAGCTAAACAATAACAAGCATAAATGCCACCATAAAGGTAGAGATAAAAATATATAATTTACGATTAAAGAGAAAATTTATAACTTCTTATCTGTTCATTTTAGTGTGTGTGTGAGTGTGTGTGTGTGTGTGTGTGTGTGTGTGTGTGCGTGTGTGTATGCATGCATGCATGTGTGTGTGTGTGTGTGGTGCATTTCTGCTCTCACTGTAAATAAAGAAATAATTATTGTTTACATCAAATAACTACTAGCATTTCTGCCACTACTAATATTACTATAAGCACTACTAAAACTACAATTACTATGAATATTATCACTACTACTATTGCTACTACTAAAACTACTAGTATTGTTGTTGTTCTTGCAACTGCTAAATCCAATACTTATCAATGACTTCAAACATTACCTTGAAAGAAGAATTGAGAAAAATATGCTCAATGTTTCTTAGTATATTTATACATGCAGAATTTCATATGCCTTAAATAACAAACTTTATCAGTAATAAATATATCAGTATGTGGTTTATAACCTACACCTCTCTTCCAATAATACTAACTTAAACAGCTTATCTAAAGGATTAAAGTAGATTTAATTAACAATGATTTTCTCATCATTAAACTGTATCAAAAACAGTCTAAGGAAAAGGCTGAAGTTTTCACTGGTAATAGTTTTTTTATAACAGCATTTTATTGCATTATATTATCAAAATCTTTATTATCTCTCCAGTAAATTGGCTGAAGGAAATCGAATTAAAGAAGATAATGCTATTATTTTGCTTTTGTCTTTATCCATACACAAGTTTATTCACTTAATCAGTGACAGTGAAATAAGTACTTCTGTGCCCAATGCAGAATTAACTTTTGAATAATTCAATTAAGCATTTAATTTGTTACATTTTTCTTTTTAAATTAACACCTGGTTATAACTGACCAGTATAGTTGATGTTAAGATACACAATGTCTTTCATTAACAGATTTCTGCTCACCCCTTACATACATACATACATACATACATACATACATGTGTAATTCTAATTCCCATTAGCAATCTTTTTCTTTTACTTTTCCTCCACTTCATCAACAAACCATCATGAATAATTATCTCTGAAGGGTGTCTTAATGCGAAAATAAAAATCAAGAGCATGGCTTAAGATTTTTATCCTTGTATTTACATAAGAAACGTAATGAAAAATTAAAAAAAGAAGGCAGAAGCATGGCTGTATGGTAAGAAGTTTGCTGGCCCAATGACATGGTTCCAGGTTCAGTCCTACTAAATGGCACTATGGGCAAGTGTCTTCCACTATTGCCCTGAGTCAACCAAAGCCTTGTAAGTGGATTTGGTAAATCTATCCCCACAAAATAAGGGTAATAGCAACCATAAAATAGAGAAAATATGTAAATGTAGAGATACTGATTCATGTCCACTTGCAGGATTTTCCCTCTGCAAAAATGTGGTATATAAATGCACTGTAATATCAAATAAATACCATGCTAGAACTTATATAAACTTCAAAAAAAGGTATAGAACTCATTTAAATTCTTTTACCAATATTGAATATAAAAATTCAACAACCCTCACCTCCTATATACATTATCTAAGAACTAGCAATATTAATTTCAAAATATCGTGGTCTATAATAGCGAATTCCTTCTCCTATAATGCCATTATGGATAA
>NC_043002.1:90524610-90527110 GCF_006345805.1 Octopus sinensis | reverse complement strand
GTATAACAATTACTGCATAGCATATTAGTATGTACAAGTGAAACATGTGTAAAGATTATATAATTTATAATGTTATAATATGCAAAAAATGTAACTGTATCTCCAGTTTGATTCTGCTTTTGAATAAACACTATGTAATCTATTCAAATTTATATAATACCAAATGAAATCTGTGGACAAATTATGTTTAATACCAAACTGGAAATTGAATTTACATGCATGCGTGCACATACACCATTAATATTTTTTTGTTAAGATGTATTCCTTGAATTCTGAGCATTTCCTCGCACCTGCGATGTAGATATTATAAATTTTGCATCTATATAGAGTCTGACAAGCTGTCTACAAGGCTTTGCTTTGTGGATGCGAAACCTTGGGTAACTCTATGCCCAAGATATAAAATTTTGTTGTAATAATTACTGCTCTATTCTTTAGAGTGTGTTTCTTTATGATATATCTTCTTTTATTATCTGACTATATATATATATATACATATATACACATATATATTGGGTCATCTCATAAATAATGCGTTTTTTTATACTTCTTTTATTTTTCAAAATTAAGATAAACAAAGTTCTTTTTAAATCTAAAATATACTTTCCTTCATTTTCTACAATGCTCTTCCATCTATCTCATAGATATGTAAAGCCCCTCTTCCAAAATCCACTTGTCCATGAGGAAAAATACTCCTCCAGTACAGTTCTGACCTTGTCTACAGAATTCATATTGGTTCCATCCAAATGATTTTGAAGACTACGGAATAAATCATAATTAGATGGGGCAATGTCTGGCAAATATGGTGGGTGGGGCATCGTTTTGCATTGAAACTGCTCCAGCCTTTGGAATGTCATCTTCACTGTATGTGGCCAAGCATTCTCCTGATGGAAGAATACCTTTTGTCTTTGAGCCAAAGATGGTTATTTTCCCTCGTTTTTCTTCTGACTTACGCCACTCAAGTTACTTGCAATAGATCTTTATTTTTGCTTGGTTAGGGTTTAAAAGTTCAAAGTGGACTAAACACTTCCCATCAAGCAGAAAGCAACACTTTACATGCCAGTGTTTCTCTTTTTCCTACCCACTGTCATCAGCACTTGACATTTTTATAGAGAACCCATTTCTTGTTACCAGTCACTATTCAGTCTAAAAGAGGTTTATTCGTGAGATGTAGCAGCAAAGAAGAGTATACATTCACTCTCTGCATGGGATTAGACTCAGAAAGTTTGTGAGGAACCCACTGACTAAATTTTCTGACTTTTCTGATGGCACGCAGGTGTCGATGAATGGTTGAATGACCAAATCCTGGCTTCACTGCTAGTTCCTCAACAGTTATGATGGAATTTTGTTCCACCAAGGTTTGCAGGACATCCTTGTTGAACTCTACAAATCTTCCAGGACAAGGCTTGTCTTCTAGGCTGTAGTTTCCAGCTTGGAATTTCTGGAACCACTGTTGACACTGGCATACACATATTGTTCAATCCCCATATAATGCATTAATATTCTTCACACTTTCAATTGCATTGTTGCCTTTATTGAACTCATACAACAAAATACACTGAATATGCTCCTTTGTCACTTCCATTATAGCATTGAAAAAATAACTGTTAAAATTGAACTACACTCTTTAAAACCTGCAGTAAGAATAAGGACAAGGTAAAATTACTACCTGTTTTTATAGAAAATTGATGCAGGTAGTTTATCCTCTGCCCCACCTTTGACTTTTAGTTCATGCAATTGAAAAAACTGCATTTTTTATGGCATGACCCAATATGTATGTATGTATGTATGTATGTATGTATGTATGTATGTATGTATGTATATATGTATGTATGTATGTATGTATGTATGTATGTGAATGGGGAAAGCTTGGTCTGCAATGTTTGCAGTTCTGTATGCTTGTCAAGAGCAGGGCTCATTAGCCACCAACGGAGCCGCAAATGCAAAATATAAGTTAGTTCTAGAGTGCACAATGTTCCTGAAGGTCGGCAATGGTCTTCCTCGGTCACGAGTGGACGGCCATCATGTATGTATGTATGTATGTGCGTACGTACAGGGAGAGAAAAAGATAGATAGACAGACAGAAGCATGAAGAAGAAAATTTTTTTATAACTCCTAGAGTATGACTGCCACTTATATTACTGATGTTGGAAGCATAAAAAATGAATCAAATTCCATTAAGATTTGAATTTAGGACATAGAGGGGATAAATAAGTATACTGAAATATTTTAGCACTTTCCCATTTGTGCCACCTGACCATATTTCAATGAAAACAATTCATAAACACTGAATATTTGTGAGAGAACATAATTAAAGAAAATTGTGGAAATGAAGTAGAGTAAAATTACTGTTCAGCTCTCCTTGATCTAATCTTATTCCACCTGTCTTTCTACCATATCAATAAAAACCCGACTATAATTTTACCAATATTCACTCCAAGAACACTTCTGTGAAGTAGCACACAGTTTTCACTAACATAAGATGATGGCATTTCAACATTAA
>NC_043002.1:90459610-90519610 GCF_006345805.1 Octopus sinensis | reverse complement strand
TTATCTTAGAAAGAATATGGTTATTTTGGCTTTGCTTGAGAAAACACATCAAGCTTTGTGAAATTGTAGCTGTGGCCAGGACCAGTGACACATATGAGGCACTCATGCCAGTGACACAGGTAAGGTACCTATGCTGGTAACATGAGTGAGGCACCTGTGCCAGTGACATGTATGAAATACCTGTGCAGGTGACATGGGTGAGGCACCCATGCTAGTGACACAGCTGAGGCACTCATGCTGGTGACACATATGAGGTACCTGTGCTGGTGACACAAGTGAAGGACTCATGCTGGTGTCACAGGTGAGGTACCTGCACTGGCAACACATGTGAGGTCTCACATGTGAAGCATCTGTGCCAGTGACATATGTGAGGCACCAGTGCTGGTGACTTGTGTGATGCAGTTATGCTAGTGACACATGTGAGGCACTCATGCTGGTGACATGTAAAAGGCACCTGTGCTGGTAACATATAAAAGGCACCCACAACATTCTGTGGAGTGGTTGGCATTAGGAAGAGCAAAAACAGACTGAAGCTTGGTACAGCTCTCTGGTTTACCAGTTCCGGTCAAGCCATCTAAACCATACCAGAATGGAAAAAGGAACGCTAAATCATACTTTTATACTTCTATTTGTTACAGTCATTTGACTGCGGCCATACTGGAGCACCACCTTTAGTCGAGCAAATCAACCCAGGACTTATTCTTTGTAAGCCTAGTACTTATTCTATTGTTCTTTCTTGCCGAACCGCTAAGTGACGGAGTCGTAAACACACCAGCATCGGTTGTCAAGTGATGTTGGGGGGGACAAACACAGACACACAAACATACACAAACACACACACACACACACACACACACACACACACATACATATATACATATATATATATATATATATATATATATATATATATATGACGGGCTTCTTTCAGTTTCTGTCTACCAAATCCACTCACAAGGCTTTGGTTGGCCCGAGGCTATAGTAGAAGACACTTGCCCAAGGTGTCACACAGTGGGACTGAACCCGGAACCATGTGATTGGTATGCAAGCTACTTACCACACAGCCACTCCTGCGCCTATATGATGATGATAATGATATCTGAAGGGAGATTATCAAAAAGGGTTAAATTTCACATATAAAATTATTTGAAGGAAATTTAACTAACTCAATGGAGGAAATTTAATTACGAACAAACTAAACAAAGACAAAAATAATGCTATTTAATTATGTTGTAATACAAGAACTATATGTAAATATTTGCTTGATAAATCTATTTCAACAATCCATAAAATTGCAAATTAAAGTGTGATAATCAAAAAAACCTGTTAGCCTTGTATGTAGAATTCTAACATACAACCAACATACTACGTGGCTATGCAGCCACAATTTTACACATGTAATAGTCAAACAGTAATAAAGCAGCTGATTTGGAGACATGAAATGTTCTAGTGATATAAAATTCTGTGAAGTGATAGTAATCGTTATTGAGGCTTTGTTTTTCTTTACTTTGCTGAATCTAGAGAAAGGGTCAGACCCATGATCTCTAAAAGCCTTCTGAGACCAATGAGGTTAATATCATTAATGTTTGATTTAAATGGTTTCCCTATGCAACCATGTGGTTTTGGGGTTTAGACCCATTATGCAATACCTTGGACAAAATTGTTTTCTATTTTAGCTCCAAGCCAACCTATACTTTGTAAGTGAATTTGGTAGATGGAAACTGTGTGGTAGCCTGTCATATATACAC
This sequence comes from Octopus sinensis, assembly GCF_006345805.1. NCBI lineage: Eukaryota > Metazoa > Mollusca > Cephalopoda > Octopoda > Octopodidae > Octopus > Octopus sinensis. The sequence continues at coordinate 90,517,862 of NC_043002.1, read as the reverse complement.
ACACACACACACACACACACACACACACATATGTATGTATACATATGTATGTATGCAGGTATGAATGTATGTATGTATACATATGTATGTAGGTATGAATGTATGTATGTATACATATGTATAGAGGCAGAGTGTAGTTGTGTGGTAAGAGGCTTGCTTCCCAACCTCTTGGTTCCAGGTTCAGTCCCTCTTCATGGCACCTTGGGCAAGTGTCTTCTGCTATATCCTCAGGCCAATCGAAGCCTTGTGAGTGGATTTGTTAGATGGAAACTGAAAGAAGTCTGCGGCACATATATATGTATATATTTTCATATGTGTGTGTATTTGTGTTTGTCCTTCACCCCATTGCTTGACAACTGATGATGGTGTGTAAATGTACCTGTAACTTAGCAGTTTGGCAAAAGAGACTAATAAAATAAGTACCAGGCTTACAAAGAATAAGTTCTGGGGTCGATTTCTTTGATTGAAATGCTTTAAGGCAGTGCTCCAGCATGGCTGCAGTCAAACGACTGAAACAAGTAAAATAATAAAAGAATGTATATGTATGTATACACACATATGTATACACCCACACACACACACATGTATGTACATATTCTGTTGTCAAAAGCAGGGTATGTGAATCATATGAAGTCACATGAAAATCGTAATGCCCAGGTAGGTAATGATCTCGGACACCAGCCGCCTATTACAACTTGTGTCATATTTCAAAAAACTTGTAAGACAATATCTGGACTTACGCTACTTCACAAAAACATTAATTCAGAATCAGATTCCAAAAAGCAAAGATATAGAAGAAACTTAACTAATAACTGCCATTTGTGCTTTAAACCATGTCTATCAGTAACTGGTCTTAAAAGTCATCTAAGGGTTCATTAGTGGAGCAATTGTGCTGTGTGATGGGATGGCTATCATCTGTTGAAATAAAGCAATTATCAGGTATGTATTATATATATGTATGTATGTATGTATGTATGTGTGGAGGCGCAATGGCCTAGTGGTTAGGGCAGTGGACTCGCGGTCGTAGGATCGCGGTTTCGATTCCCAGACCGGGCGTTGTGAGTGTTTATTGAGCAAAAACACCTAAAAGCTCCACGAGGCTCCGGCAGGGGGTGGTGATCCCTGCTGTACTCTTTCACCACTCTTTCTTCCGTTGGCCTGCTCGCTTAGCCAGCGGGGTGGCATCATTCGAAGGCTAAAACAATGCGAACGCATTGTGACCAGTGATGTGTAACGACATCTGATGGACTGGTCGGTCACGTGATCACGTGATGTATGTATGTATGTATTATTATGGCTGCCCCCTCGTTATCGAGTATGGCCATTGCACGAAGCTTAACTGTTACTGGTGCTGTGATCGAATGTGACTTTTTAGCCCAGCCAAAGATCTACAATGTCTTGTACAGAATTGGCAACTAAAACCTTTACCGGTAATAGCCGGCTGTAGTTGTAACTGGGCTTCATGTACCTTTGCATGTCATTTAAGTCCTCCTGCCAAATTACACTCTCTTCCACATGCCTGACAGATATGATTAGTATGGTGTGTAACACATGTTTGTATGTATATATGCATACATACATACATACATACATACATACATACATACATACATATACATATATATATATATATATATATATATATATATATATATATATATATATATATAAAATAATAATATATGTTTGCTTCTTGACCACATAGTTTCAGGTTCAATCCTACAGCATGGCACCTTGGACAAGTATCTTCTATTGTAGCCCAGAGTTGACTAATGCCTTGTGAGCTAATTTTGGAGACAAAAACTGAATGAAGCTTGGGTGTGTGTGTGTGCGCATGTGTGTATGTGCACACGCACGTGAATGTGTGTGTGTATGCATGCGCATGTATATTGCCTTGTCTAGACGTTGCATGACAGTTATAAATTAGTGTCACTGTCATACAAGCAATGTCATTAATTTCCAATATTCTGTAGAAACATGTCTGGCAATGAGGAAATATTACTTTGCATGGAAACAGATAAGGGCTGGTAAGAGGAAGGGCATTTGGCTGTAGAAAATCTGCCACAGTAAACTCCATCCAGTCCATGCAAGCATTGATGAGAGGACATTAAAATGATGAGTAAGATGATGATTGCTAATATTCTAGACATAGGTGCAGGAGTCCAGGTTCAGTCCCACTGCATGGCACTTTGGGCAAGTGTCTTCTACTATAGCCTCAGCCCAACCAAAGCTTTGTAAGTGTATTTTGTAGATGGAAACTGGAAGAAGGCTATCATATAAATACACATATATTTCTTTACTACCCACAAGAGGCTAAACACAGAGGGGACAAACAAGGACAGACAAATGGATGAAGTCGATTATATCGACCCCAGTGCGTAACTGGTACTTAATTTATCGACCCCGAAAGGATGAAAGGCAAAGTCGACCTCGGCGTAATTTGAACTCAGAACGTAACGGCAGACAAAATACGGTTACGCATTTCGCCCGGCATGCTAACGTTTCTGCCAGCTCGCCGCCTTATATAAATACACATATATAAATACACATATGTGTGTGTCTGTCTTTGTGCTTGTATTTGTGTCCCCCCCCCCAGTGCTGGTGTGTTTACAGTTCTGTAACTTAGCAGTTTGGCAAAAGAGATCAATAGACTAAGTACCAGATCAATGGAGTAAGAAAATAAATACTGGGGTCAATTCATTCAACTAAAACAGATCTTTCAAGGTGGTGACCCAGAATGGCTGCAGTCTAATGAGTAAAAGAGTAAAGGAAGGAAGGAAGCACTCCGTCGGTTACGACGACAAGGGTTCCGGTTGATCTGATCAACGGAACAGCCTGCTCGTGAAATTAACGTGTAAGTGGCTGAGCACTCCACAGACACGTGTACCCTTAACGTAGTTCTTGGGGATATTCAGCATGACACAGAGAGTAACAAGGTCGGCCCTTTGAAATACAGGTACAACAGAAACAGGAAGTAAGAGTGAGAGAAAGTTGTGGTGAAAGAGTACAGCAGGGATCACCACCATCCCTGCCGGAGCCTTGTGGAGCTTTTAGGTGTTTTTGCTCAATAAACACTCACAACGCCCGGTCTGGGAATCGAAACCGCGATCCTACGACCGCGAATCCGCTGCCCTAACCACTGGGCCATTGCGCCTCCACAAAAGAGTAAAAACATTATATTAAAGTCAGAAATCTTCCTGAAACTGTGTTAGCTAAACGATTGATTATATTTAAAGAAGAGAGATAAATTTTGTCATGTGAATACCTTTCTACAATTAAGCTGACTGTCATGCGATGGTGTGTGATACCATTTCTCTCCTCATAAAATATTTCTAGCTTTGTTCTTTGCTGTCATAGACTTACTTACCAACCGACCAAAGGTCAGGTCTGAGATAATGGGAGATACCCTTCCTTCCTACCCCTAACCCATACATGACTTATCTTTGAGAATACTACTTCAAGTCTTAAGGCAGCAAGCTGGCAGAATGATCACCATGCTAGAACAATTGCTTAGTGGCATTTCTTCGGACTTGACATTCTGAGTTCAAATTCTGCCGAGTTTGATTTTTTGCCTTTTGTCCCTTTCAGGGGTTGATATAATAAGTACCAGTCGCACACTGAGGACAATATAACTAATGTAATTCCTCCTTCGAAATTCTTGGCCTTATGCCAACATTTGAAATCAATATTACTTCAAGTTTTGATATCCTGTTATTTTCTCTCAAAGAATGTCTTGAATCTACAGAAAGTGATACAGAGATGGGGTTCCAATATAACATCATTCTTGATGTGAAACCATATCCCAAAAGGGAGGAGGCGATCTTTCTACAAGACATGTTCACCATCTTCAGGATTATGTTCTCACCACAAGTTTCACGTCTCATTTTAATTCCAGCTGAGGTTATTCTCCAATTCACACCAAATTGCAACACAAAATTTCAAAAGAGACAACCACAACAACACTCACACACACACACACACACACACACACACAGATAGGACCCTCAGACACATTTGCTTACACATACATACAAACACTTAGATACAGACTAACAATACAAACTGTTCAGTAAGAACTGTTGATATTTTACATTCGTTTTAGTTTAAAATATCAGTACTTGCAATAATACCAATGGCTAATTAGTACATTTGTGTATATGCATGCATGCATACATACATACACATACACCAACAAATGCACCCCCACTCACTTCACATGCATACACACAAACATATATGCAATGCTAGCATCAGCATACTTTTGGTTGTACTGTAAAAGAAAAATCCTTCAATTTATACGTTCTATGTTGTTTCGTGTTTGAGAGAGAGAATGTGTGTGTGTGTGTGTGTGTGTGTGTGAGAGAGAGAGTGTGTGTGTGTGTGTGTGTGTGTGTGTGTGTGTGTGAGAGAGAGAGAGAGAGAGTGAGAGAGGCAGACAGACAGACAAACAGACAGGCAGACAGACAGGTGAAAAACACAAGAAAGTGAGCAAAGAAATGTGTTTTTGAACATTGGTGCTGCCAATACCAAAAATGCTAAGAATCAAAATTTAGTGACAGAACAAAATCAGAAGAAAAGAAAATTGAAAACTCAGCAGACATCATGAAATAAACCTAAATTCACTTAAAACAGCTTGTGATCAAAATTTGTGATGTTTCTTACATTTATGTGTATGCGTGGGTGTATACACATTGTCCTGTATGTGCTTTCACATGTATATGTATTCATATATGAGTATGAATGTATGTATGTATGTATGTATGTACAAAGTGTGTATGTTCTTATATAAAAATATATATATATCTGTATATATGTGTATATATGTTTACATATGTACATATAGACTTAAGTGTGTATGTGTATTTGTATATCTGTATGTGTAAGTGTATGTTTACTCATATCAATACGTCTGTTAGCCATCCATCATCTCTATATATATATAGTGAATCACACAATATGAGTGTTTGACATAGAATATCTGTCATTACAGAAAAATAAGAGATGAAAAAAATATAACTTAAAACAACTTTGAACTACTCTAAGTTTGAAATTCAGATGAACAAACACAAATATGTTTATATTGTAAAATGTAGAAATGTTGTAGTTGTGCTTATTATATAAACATTTCTAGGTAGATATTGTCTGAAGAATATAGTAAGTGTAGTTTCTACTCTCTAAAGAATTCTTCTTAAATTTGTAGATATATGTATGGTAGAGCAAATATAGGATATCATAGCATTTATTGGGAATCACAACATTGAACATGCTTGTCCTAACTCTTATCAGACAAATTCTCTGTGACTTGTACTAAAAATATTTGACAGCCTTTCAAATATTTTTTTTTCTGATTTCATAAAGAACTTTGCCAAATGCCCAAACCTCTTGTTGTTTGGATAAAATAAGAAAATAATGGAAAGATTTGATACAGACAAAAATAGTAATAAGTAATAACAGCCACAGTGTTTAAGTGAAATGGCATTTATAAATGAAATGACAATGCAACACAAACCAAGAACACAAGTGTAGTTTTTGGCCTGAGACCCATAATTCTGAAAATAATTGCTCATTTCATAAAAGCCTTCAAAATTAATACTGAATACTGTTTGATGTTGATGAGCAACAATATAATTAGCAAAATACAAAGGAGGTTTTAAAAAAAGATGATATTTTATCAACACTTTATAGTTAATAGTTTGAAGTTTACACAAAAACAAAAATTACAACAGAAGCCAATTATTACAAATATGAGAGAACCTTTTACATTTTAATCAGCCACATAAGATCTATTTATTCCTTGCAAATATTCAACTTTTCTCTTCTTTTTTTTTTGTAGTTTATTTTTAAGGTTATATTTGTTTTTGATGTTGCTCCACTTAATTTTAATTCACAACAGTTAATTAGCCAACAATATTGATTTACAATAGATAAATCATACTTGAGATTTTAATTCAGCAATATGAATTAGTGAACAAATGCATCACCAGAGATCAAGTTCTTTGGATGTCTTCTACTAATTTCAATGTATTTGATGATATTTGATTCAGATTATCTCAGTCTCCAAGAGTTGTTGTAAGCTGGTCAATAAAACACTGGAGTTTTGCTGAAAAGGTATCCCATATTTTGATACTACTCTATGTACATGGCAAAGACATTTGATTTTTAGTGACATAACATATGTTACTGTATGTAAATAGGGAGCATGAGGAATAGGTATAACCAATAATTGTTTTGGTGTCTTGTAGTGCTGGAATCCACATATCACCAACCAATCTCAATAAAGTCACTTACTGTGACTATTCAAACTGGTAAATTTACCCATTTACGAAAATTGTATTTGATCAGCTAGCTGACCAATCAAAACAAGTTGTTTGCCTTACCTGCTGTTCACTGTCCTTGGCTTTTTCATCTGCAGCAATAGCTCTTTCCTCCAAGGCTCTCATCTGTAAAATTAAGAACATAACAAATTAAACTCAGAGCTAGAGTAATACCTAATTATAATAGTTTTTTTTCTTCTCCCTAATAAAACATACATAAAATATAACACTAAAAAGCTCATAAACACAAAATAATCGGCTCCTTCTACATTTTTTAAGTGCACAATTTCTCAACTTTTGCAAAAGTTTGTCAATGTTTATGTTTCTAATATTCCTCAGGAAAATGATAATTAGACTATTAACCAAAATTTGAAGAATTTTCATTGCCATACATTTCACTGAGTATTTTTTCTAACTATCTTCAGTCGTTGTATGACTGTATAGTCATGAAGCTTGCTTTTAAACCATGTGATCTTGGGTTCAGTTATACTGTGTAGGACCTTGGGCAAGTGTATATTTCTATAGTCCAAGGCCAACTAAAACCTTGTGAGTGGAGGAGTGGAGTTTTGCTAGATGGAAACTGAAAGATACTTGTCATGTGTGTGTGTGTGTGTGTGTGTGTGTTTGTGTGTGATGAGGATGTATATACATACAAATATATATATATATATATATATATATATATATATATATATATATAGCCTATGCATATATATATTTGTAAGTATATACATGCCACACCACAACACTAAGACAGAACTATTTCACCACAACTGGTCCTGCTATCTTTTACGCCATGCCAAAATACATAATAGATGAAAGAGATCTCATAACATTCGAACAGTTCCTGGACAAATGTCTCCAACAAATTTCAGATAACCCACCTACACCTGGATATATCTCTGCAAACAATAACTGTTTACTCAAATGGACTATGATACCTAAAGAATGACTGTAATATAAAACATCACTAAATGTCTTTCTCAGATGGTGTAATTAAGTTAGCCATGGCCTGGACCAATCCTGACTGAAACTTATCAAGTATTCTAAGTATATATACACACACATACAGACATATCTATATGTGTGTGCATACACACACACTCACACACATACACATGCATGTGTGTGTGAGGTATACCCATGTTTACATATTAATTGGTGGTTGTAAATGAATATTATCATTATACAGATGAGGAAAGATGGTGAGCTGTCAGAATCATTAGCACACGGGGCAAAATACTTAGTGGTATTTTGTCTATCTTTATGTTCTCAGTTCAAATTCTGCCAAGGTTGACTTTGCCTTTGATCCTTTCGGGGTCGATAAATTAAGTACCAGTGAAACACTGGGGTCAATGTAATTGACTAGTGCCCTCTTCTATAATTTCAGGCCTTGTGCCTTTAGTATAAAGGATTATATAAGTAAGGATGTTCATTTCCAGTCTTCCATAGAAAGCATTTCTAACTATAGGGAAATAATACCTTGCCTGGAAATAAGTGTGAGCTGGCTATATGAAGAGCATCTGGCCATAGAAAAATCTGCTTTAACAAATTCTGTCTGACCCATGCAAGTATGGAAAAGTGGATGTTAAATGTTGATGGTGAAACATTCCCTCTGTAAGTGAGAGATTTCGTAACCCATAATGAGAACTTCCAGTTTTATGCATGCATTCATAAACCTGACCAAGTATTTATTCTATCAGTTTCTTTTGCTGAACCACTAAGTTACAAGGACTTAAACACACCAACACCAGTTGTCAAGTGGTGATGGGGGGAACAAACACAGACACAAACATATATATATATGATAGGCTTCTTTCAGTTTTCATCTACCAAATCCACTCACAAGGCTTTGGTCAACCTGAGGCTATAGTAGAAGACACTTGCCCAAGGTGCTATGCAGTGGGATGTACCATTCCATTCCTTAAATTAATTAGATCAACTACAGGTATAGATATTTTATCAACCATTTATATACACACTTGACTTTGGATATACATTTGTACTCATCTTTCAGTAAGTTTTTCTATATACCTACAACATAATTTTCTACTCACCTGTCCAACTGCTGTTCATTTAGTAATTCAATATGCCTTAAAAGCCCTTCATGTCACATGATATCATGTCACATGATATCTCTGTTTTCAAGTTTGGCTAATCCACATTCCACACATGAGAGTTAATATCTACATTCTTTTGTTTGTTGATAATATTCAACTAAATTCTATGGCCCGTCTGTCAACTGACTTAATGTTTACCTGTAAAATCAGTTTTAAGCTGTCCTGTCATTGATTTTAATGCTAAACCCTCAACCAATTCTTCCCTGCCATTATATCTAAATCTCTGTTTGTTAACTTATTTAGTTGTCAATTGTCAATCAGTCATTCAACTGATGACTTCCAGCTAAACCAGTGTGTAAACAAGGTGAGTTAGTTGGGCTGCAATAACAAACAATTGTCTAGAGATATTAAATAGGTGACAATTTCAGTCAAGTTACAGTCATCATAATTAATGTAATGAGGCAAGAAAATTATCTAATTAATAAATAATAATTTTGTGCTGTGGAAAAGAAAACATTTGATAAATGACTGATGTTATTTTAATTTGATTTTAGTAAATAAAGGCAACAACTCCAAATATGTTTCAGATTAATTAGAACTTGTCAGTAAACCGTAGTCCTCTCTGAACTTGCCATTGTATTGATGCCCAATAATATAAATGAGACATTGTGATAAAGTACATTATGATAATATACATTAAGTCATTATAATAATAATGGTTTAAAATTCTGGCACTAGGCCAGCAATTTTGAGAGGAGGGAGTAAGGCAATAACATAGACACAAGCGGTCAACTAGCACTTATTTTATTGATCCCCCCCCCAAAAAAGGCTAAGTTAACCATGGCAGTATTTGAGTTCAGAACACAAGGAACTGGAAGAAATGCTGAAAAGCTTTTATATGATGTACTAATGATTCTTCAAGTTCATCACCTTAATAATCAAGCCATTATGATTATGGTTTCAAATTTTAGTACAAAACCAGCAATTTCAGTGGAAGGGAAAAATCGATTACATCTACCCCAGTACTCAACTGGTACTTGTTTTATTGACCCCAGAAGGATGAAAAGCAAAAGTTGACCTCATTGGAATTTGAACTCAGAACGTGAAGACAAAATGCTGCTAAGTATTTTGTCCAATGGGGTAACAATTCTGCTAGCTTGCCACCTTTCAGACCATTATAATAATCCTTTCTACTATAGGCACAAAGCCTGAAACTTGGGGTTGAAGGAGGTAGTCAATTACTAGTTGACCTCGGTGGAATTTGAACTCAAAATGTAAAGATAGACAAAATGCCACTAAGTATTTTGTCCGATGTGGTAACAATTCTGTCAGCTCACTGCCCTTCAAGTCATTATAATAATGACAGAGGAAACGACCTGGGGATGTAACAGTCAAGTAATGATACCTTAATTAATGTAACGAGGGAAAATATTTAATTAAAAAACTGAATAACTAATGAAATGGGAATATCCAGCCTGAGGTCCCAACATATGCACCCCCACCACTTCACACAACCGAATTTGAGTATCCTGCTTAAAGTTTCACCAAAGTCCTTAGTTTAAGAATTATGAAGGGCCTACTTTGTGAAGAATGAGAAGGGAGACATCTTCCATGCCAGCAATTTAATTAGAGTTTAATGAAGGGAGAGATTAGACAGATAGATAAGAGGAAAAAAATTGGTAAATGAAATAGAGAAAGAAGATAGTGAAATAAGTTAATGAATGGTGAGATAAGATAAGAGGTAGAAGGTAAGATAAAGAATCAGCAGGATGGATGGATGGATGGATGGATTGATGGATGGGTTCATGAAACAGACAGACAGAATGAGGGAGGGGAGTGGGGATGCTTGTATATAAGTAAGACTTTAAAATTGCTAACTGCACAAATGGATTGATATAGATACTGAGAGCCCAACACAAATGAGGGTACTGTATACACACGCATACACTTATATATATAAATATGTATATATATATATATATATATATATATATATAGAGAGAGAGAGAGAGAGAGAGAGAGAGAGAAAAAGAGTGAGAGAGAGAAAAAAAAGAGAGAGAAGAGGTGAAAAGAGACAGAATTTTTATGACATTGTTTTTTTTCTGTGTCCCTTTCTGTAGAAGAGCCTAGGCTCAAAACGTAAAAGACTTTTTCAATTCCTGAGCATTATACTAATGCACCTGTTTGTTTTTATACACCACCTTTCTTTGTTTTTTGTTTTTTCATGAACTCTCCCTATATGTATATATATATATATATATATATATATATATATATATATATATATATATATATGTATGTATATATATATATATATATATATATATATATATATATATATATATATATATATATACATATATATATATATATATATATATATTATATATAAATATAAAAATAAATGCGCCCTTTTTAAAGCCTAACCAGGCACATGGGCCTGGTTTTCTGGTTTCTATGGTGTATGTGTTCCCTAGCTGGATGGGACGCCAGTCTATCACAGCATTACTCGTTTTTTCCAGCTGAGTGAACTGGAGCAACGTGAAATGAAGTGCTTTGCTCAAAAACACAACACATCGCCCGGTCCAGGAATTGAAACCACAATCTTACAATCATGGTGCTGACACCCTAACCACTAAGCCACGCACCTCCACTATATATATATATATATATATATAATTATATATATATATATATATATATATCATCATCATCATCATCATCATCATCATCACTAATCATCTGTTCTCCATGCTGGCATAGGCTGAACTGTTTGACAAGAGCTGGCCCAGGCTCCATTTTGTCTATTTTGGCTTCGTTTCTATGGCCAAATGCCCTTCCTAATGCCAACCACTTTACAGGGTGCACTGAATGCTTTTAACGTGGTGCTGGCATGGATGCTTTTATGTGGCATTGGCACAGCCACTTTTATATGTCACAGGCACAAGTACTTTTATGTGGCACCAGTATGGACAAGAGAGAGAAAACATCATCCATGTAACTGAGTGGTATTCATCTTCTGTTAGCAAGTTTACATCTCCAGAATTTAACATCTCTTATGGTTTGTCCAGCATGAAGACAGTGGTTAACAAAGCCTAGCTTGTATTGAATATGCAATAATAGTAGAGATGAATGTAATGTGTCCGTAAAGGTCACCTCTTTGCTCGAGAGCTCACTCACACCGTAAACTGTTTTGGGCCCCCAAGGGAAAAACCTGGTGTAGCTACGATCAAAGTGACTTTGAATATCCTTTCTCTTAGTCCAGATTTCAGCTTCATTGGGATACTTGCTCTTTATATGTACCCTGAACATGGCAAGCTTTGTTAACTTTCAAATGTTTCCAAGCTTGTTACCTCCAGGCTAATTTCTTGTGTATTCAATAGTCTTTCTCACAATCAATAAGATTAAGACGTAGAGTATTTGAAGTCACTGACCTCCTTGAGTCTTATAACATCGTTGGAACAAGTTGGTAGGTAACTTTCATCTTCATCGATGGTCATTTCTTTGTTCTTCATTACAGTAATAAAGAGACTGATTTTGACTTTGCAGCATCTTCACGGTATGTGTGGTAAGAAACTTACTTCCTCCAGACCACATGGTTCCATGTTCAGTCCCACTGTACAGCACCATGGGCAACCAAAACCTTGTGAGTGGATTTGGAAGATGGAAACAGAAAGAAGTCCATCATACATATGTATATCAGTGTGTGTTTGTGTCTCTGTTTGTCCCCCACTACTGCTTGATAACCGGTGTTGGTGTGTTTATGTCATCCATAACTTAGAGGTTCAGCAAAAGAGACTGATAGAATAGGTACCAGCTTTAAAAAAAAAATGTACTGGGGTCAATTCATTTCACTAAAACTTCTTCAAGGTGGTGCTCCAGTATGGCCAGTATCTAATAACTGAAACAAATGAAAGATGAAAGATGCTTTGCACATCAAACAGTTGCTAAAATGTAAGAACAAGATTATCACCATTGTAAATTGCTAGTTCCTTGGTTAATTCTACTTGTTAAGTAAAATTGGGGGCCAAAACTTTCTTTTAGAATGTAATCCACTGCAATCACAAAGAAAAAAGTGTAAAAGAGAAAAGTGTCTATCCCTGAAAGATTCCTGCTATTGAAATTCTTTTGTTGTACAGTATATGCTTTACATAAAGCTGGGTGAGTTTTCACACACGATGGTGATGACTTCAATAATATCAAGGATATCATCACTTGAGAGCATCTGTGACATGACCTTTCTCTTGACACTCTCAAATATCATGGAGAAATCTAAAGACATGATTGATGTTTTTTGCTTGCAGATTCTGAGATCTTCTATAATTTTTCTAAGAGCAAGGATCTGTGTTAGCATTGATCTGTCTGCATAGAAACAATTTTGGTTCCATCTTAGGAAGGAGAAGAATTTGAGGGAGAATTGTATAAAGATACACAGAGTTGTAGATCTTTGAGGTTATAGTTGAGAGTGTAATTCTTGTACAGTTCTGAAGCAAGCGAAGTGGAAAAATTGAATAATTTAAACAAACAGCTTTCACAAACTCTTCAATTATTCAACTTCCCGAGACAAAGTGTTAATGTATACACTCACAAACATATGAATGTGTGTGTGTGTGTGTGTGCCTGTGTATGTGTGTGTGAGTGTGAGTGTATATATATATATATATATATATATATACATATATATGCATATATATGTATATACATGCATATATATATATATGTATTATATATACATATTATATATATATATATATAATATATATATATATATATTATATATATATATATATATACGCACGTACACACAAACATTGACATATAGGAACTACACACACATATTCATACACATGTGCAATAAAATATCCAACTTTGCAATCAAAATTCAGATTCTGACTTATTTACAATGAAAATGTCTTCACACCAGCAATGGTATGAATAAAAACAAAGCAAATAAATAAACAAATAGAAAAGAAGGAGAGGCAGAGAGGGGGAGAGGGGGAGAGGGATAAAGACAATGACATATTCCCAGCCAATTGTTGCTGTCTCTGGCATTGAAATAGTACAGCATCAACTATCAATATTTTACAATATTGGTGATTTAATGCAAAACATCCTGTGGCTGTTTATTTTCCTTCTTTTATATTAAACAACACCAGTTTCTTCCTAAATTCATTGCATTGGCGTAGACTATGAAGTAGAGGGAGGGAGAAAGACAGACTGACAGAGAGCAAGGGGGGGAGAGAGAAAGAGACAGACAGACAGGGAGCAAGGGAGAGAGAGAGAGAGAGAGAGAAAGCAAGAGAGTGGAGAAGAAAAGTAAGAGAAGAGAGGGAGAGCAAGAGAGGAGAGAGAGAGTGCATGACAGGAGAGAGAGAGAGTGCATGAGAGGAGAGAGAGAGCAAGAGAAGTGAGAGAGAGTGAGCAAGAGAGAGGAGAGAGAAAGAGCAAGAGAGAGAGCAAGAGAAAGATGTATATATATATATATATATATATATATATATGTATACATACATACATACACACACACTCATTCATTTGTATGTAAGTTTATGAATATATGTGTGTATGTATACACATATTAGATATTGCAACCAATCATTACAGCTACATATATATATATATATATATATATATATATAATATATATATATATACATACATACATTATGTAGTTATCGGTTGTGGTCAGTCAGAAAGTGATACCATTAGTTTCATGCCTATCATTGCTCTTAGCAATAATAGACACAAGACTAACAGTAACTTTTTGACCAGCCATAATCAATAACTACATAAAATGTTACTGCTAAAAAAAATTATTTAAGTGTGCGTTTTTTTCATATTATGAAAAACTGACTGATATATAAATATTTATATCCAAATTTAGGGAATGCAGTAAATAAAATCCAGGCTACATATATTTTTGTCTATTCAGTTCCCTAAATTTGGATTTTTATTTGCATACACAGCAATTCCGGCTACTAACTGGAAACAATAAAATAGTCTTTTTTCAGCTTATTGAACTTCAATATCGGAAAAATTTACAACTTTCTACGTCAATAAACCACTGTTGTTCCTGAAAGTTGTTTTTGTACCTTCTACAGACTGCTCGAAGGTTAGTAACCTCCTACATCTTGATCCTTGGATCTTACCATAGCACGACAGGCAAAATGCTTAGCTCCATTTTGCCCAGTTTTACATTCTGAGTTCAAATTCCACCAAGGTCATTTTTACTTTTTGTTCTTTTAGGGCCGAAAAAAAAAAGTACCAGTTCAATACTGGGGTTGACATAATCAACTATACCCATCCCCCAAAATTACTAGCCTTGTACCAAAATTTGAAACCAACACACACACACACACACACACACACACACAAACACACACATATTTGTTGGTTTCAACAATGAACATTCAGTTGTTTCACCAACTGAAGTATCAGGTGATTGAATTAACATGTAAGTGGCTAAGCATTTCCTAGACTTGTGTACCTTTAATGAATTACCCCAAACAGAATCATCACAACACAATATTTGACAAGGCTGTGCATTTGACTCACAGGTACAATCTATCTGACATGATTTTTATCCAGTTTCCATCTCCTCAATTTCATTCACAAGGAATGGATGAAGCCAAAGCTATAGAAAATGGTACATCAGTTCTCACTGCCTATAAAACAACAATGATTCTTCCAAATATCCCCACCTACATCGTTTCTCTACTCCACCTGATAAACCTTCCTTACCATTTTCCTCATTTCGTCTATAATTATTTTGCGTCATCCTCCTTATTTATATAATCCCCACCCCCACCCCACACACACAGAGTTTGCCTAGAAACATAAACCACTCCATACTTTACCTATAAAATCAACTTATAAATCTTCTGCATTGTTCCCTTTGCTCTAAATATATACCTACACCAATTTCCCCTTACTTTTACCTATAAATCTCCAGAATTACCCCCTACTTTTACCTATACACCTTCATAATTACCCCTTACTCTTACCTATAAACCTTCACAATTTCCCCCTACTTTTCCCTATAAACCTTCATAATTTCCCCCTACTCCTACCAATAAATCTACACAATTTCCCCCTACTTTTACCTATAAACCTTCACAATTCCCCCCCTTCCGCCACTTTTACCCATAAACCTATACAACTTCCCCTCTTACTCCACCTATAAACTTACACCATTTCCCCCCTCTCCCTCTATAAACCTATAAACACTACTTCCCCTCCCACACGCACACTTTTTACCCCCTACTTTATTCATAAACTCTATAAACTATATCATCATTGTCCCCCACCCATTCTGCAAACCTATATATACCATTCCCCCATATCCAAACATATTTTCCCTTATATTCTACGCATAAACCTAAGCTATTCACCCACACATATACACATTTTGCCTATAAACCTACACAATTTCTCCCCTGCTACATTATCTACACACTCTTTACCTCCAACACACACATACTGCCCCTATATTATGAATGTACACCATTTCTCCTTGCACTCCCATATACCTTTCTTCCTATCCTACTCCCTACTCTACATAATCTTTCTCATTCTCTCAGTCTCAAACAATACCCTATTCATTCAATTCTTTATGGGCCCTTAAACAAAAACTGCGCTCACCATCAACACCCTCCACATTCTTCTTCAGCTAAACAATATCTCCATAGGAATTTCATATCTCTAATAACTTTATTAACGCCAAAATGAGTATGGGGACACGGACACACACAGAGGATACATCAAGATTTGAATGCAATACGCACACAAAGACACTTACTATCGAAGACACACACACACACACACACACATTCAATATATATGCAGATTGATTTGCACAATACATGCATACAAACTGCGTTATACATACACACATACATACATAAATTTGTACCTTAAGAAATCATATTGCAGAAATCAATAAAAAATAATCAATCAATAACAAACCTTTAAGGCAGCAGTTACAGCTAGTGGATGATATGATAGTAAGAGGAAGCAACTGGAGTGTGAGTAGTATAGGGTGTAGTACCTGCTGTGTGTGTATATATATATATATATATATATATATATATATATATAGGATATATGAACAGAATGTGGTTAACATTCAGAGATCCTGACAGTTATGTGGCCAACCAAACTATCCATTCATCAATCCAACAATCCAATAATCTATCTATCCATCTCTCTTCCATCAAATCATTCATCCAGTCATCCATCCATTGATCTGCGGTAACAATAGACCTGTTAGAGTAGATATATGGCCTAAATGTAGGCTTCTTTATTATCCTTGTTTTTATCGATCCACTGCCTTGATGTGGCCCTTGTTAGCCCTGCTATGGGAGATCTGTGGCTTAGCTACATACATCTGACTAAATTTCTGTTTAATCCATATCCTATTAATAACTGTCCTAACCTTATTGTATGCTAGATCTTGTGCAAGAATTCAAAACCTAAAACCAGTTATCTCACATAAAAACATGTCACATTTACACACACACACACACAAACAAGAAAGAAAAAGCATAGGCACAGGCATGGTTGTGTGGTAACAAGCTTGCCTCCCAGCCACATGATTCCAGATTCAGTCCCACTGTGTGGCACCTTGGGCAAGTCTTTTGTACTATACCCTCAGGCCAACCAAATCCTTGTGAGTAGCTAAGGTAGATGGAAACTGAAAGAACCCCACTGTACATGTATATATATATATATATATATTGAGTCATCCCATAAATAATGTGGGTTTTTTTCAATTGCATTAACTAAAAGTCAGAGGGGAATGGGAAAAGTACCTGCATCAACTTGCTATAAAAGCAGGTAGTAATTTTACATTGTCCTTATTCTTAGTACAAATTTTGAAAAGTGCAGTTCGATTTTAACAGTTATTCAAAGCTATAATGGAAGTGACAAAGGATTGTATTTGGCATATTTTGCTTTATAAGTTCAATAAAGGCAACAATGCAATGGAAAGTGTGAGGAATATTAATGCAGTATATGTGGATCAAACAATAAGCGTAAGCCAGTGTCAACAGTGATTCCAAAAATTCCAAGCCGGAAACTACAGCCTAGAAGGCAAGCCTAATCCAGGAAGATCTGTAGAGCTCAACAAGGACATCCTGCAAACTCTGGTGGCACAAAATCCCATAGCAACTGTTAAAGAATTAGCAGAAAAGCTTGAATTTGGTTATTCAACCATTTATTGACACCTGTGTGCCATCAGAAGCCAGCAAATTGTGTCAATGGGTTTCTCACAAACTTTTCAAGTTTAATCACTTGCAGAGATATGAATGTGTGCTCTTCTTTGTTGTCACGTCTCATGAATGAACCTTTTTTGGACCGAAGAGTGACTGGTGATGCGAAATGGGTTCTCTATAAAAATGTCAAGTGCAAAAGACAGTGGATAGGGAAACAAGAAACACTAGCACCCCAAGCTAAAGAAGGTGTTCACCCACATAAGATGTTATTATCTTTTTGGTGAGATATGAAAGGTTTAATCCACTTTGAATTTTTAAAGCCAAACAAAATGACAACAAAGATCTACTGTGAGCAGCTTGACCACATATAACGAGGAGGATGTTCCAAATACTGGAGCAGTTTCAATGAGAAACGATGCCCCACCCACCATATTCACTAAACATTATTCCATCTGAAAAATCATTTGGACAGAGAAAATATGAATTCTGTAGACAAGGTCAGAACAGTATTGGAGGAGTATTTTTCATCATGGACAAGTTAATTTTGGAAGATGGGCCTTACAAGTCTACCGGGTAGATTGAAGAGCATTGTAGATTAAAAAAGAACTTTGTTTATCTTAATTTTGAAAAATAAAAGAAGTATAAAAAAAAATACATTATTTATGGGATGACCCAATACATATATAGTAATAATAATAATCCTAGGATGGAATTTATGGATTCCATCCAAAGATTATTATTATTATTACTATATCTATCCTACATTGTATCAGCACAGCTTGGTCTGACCTCAAAAATCTAGTATTGCCAGTTGGCATCATTAGGCTGTACTCGACATAATAAAATAGGAGTTTTTATATGCATATTCAAAACGTTTCCCATAAATGAACTTAAAGGATATTATATATATATATACATATATATATATATAGTGAAGAATGGCAAGTTCTGTATACATATGGGATAGGTATATAAGAAAGAAAAGAAATGTAAATGTCACAGAAAGTTTGTATAATAAAGTTTATGGTGATATTAGGATCATAATACATCATTACATCATTACAAATTAAATAAGTACAGGTTTCCCGATCAGATGATTGTCAACTTATATTGAGAAAACTTTTTTGCTGTCAATAGGACACCATCTTTGAAAAAAAGTGAACAGAGATGAAGCAATATGTCAAGGGGAGCAACTCTTATTCTTTCATGATTTTGCAGAATATTGGAAATAATTGACACTGCATGCATAACAATGACACTCGTTTACAACTATCCTTTGCTATCAAGACAAGAAGGCACAAACATACGCAGACTCAGGCATACATACACTAACACACACAGATGCACATGCACACATTCTTGTACACACACTTGCACATACACATGCATGCATGCGCACACACAATCATGATTGGTTTCTCTCAGTTTACCTCTATCTAATCCAATCACAAGGTTTTTGGTCAGCCTGGAGCTATAGTAGAAGGCACTTGTCTAAAATGCACACAGTATAAAACTGAACTCAAAGTCATGTGGTTGGGAAGCAATATTTTCAATCACACAGCCACACTTGCATCTTATTTTATAAATTTTAGACTGAGATTCTGAAAATGAAATTCATTTTATTTTACTGATAAGAGACTGAATTATTATGGAGCTAACATTCTAGAATAAAAAAAAAGAAAAAAATCTTTTCCAGCAGCAACAGAAACTCTTTCATAATCGCAAGTTTCGGTTTGATAGGAAACAAGGAAATTACATTATGTGATATTTTTCTGTCTTTCTCAAAACTATTGGTGGTGTAAGAGTTTACATCAATAATATAATCCAATCATTAATGAAGAGTATGTTATTATTTCAGTTCTACAGTTCTCCACTAGTCAACGGCTATAGTGAAGAACATCCATATAACCATTCATCCATTTGTGCTATTCCTGCTATTCCTGGGCACCTCTTCTAGTCAGAAGTAAATGTCATTACATTTTCTAGCTCGATTCCCAATAATGACCAAATGACATCATGGATATTATATAACCATCTCACTCTTGGGTGAACGAACCCCTAGGGTTCCTGACAGTTGGCTTGCCTTGAAGAATCTCTCCTGCAATCTTTTCTTTTCATGAAGGAAGGCCATTGGGGGGTAGAGTCTTCGGGTACCTCTTCTATAGGGTCCTATCAGAAGTAACTGGCGTTACATTTTCTAGCTGGGTTCCCAATCATGACCACAGGTATTTTCCAATCATTGCACTCTTAGTGAACCCCTAGGTCTCCTGGCAGTTGGCTTGTCTTGAAGAATCTGTCTTGCAATCTTTTCCTTCAGTGGCATTATAACAAGAACAAGAACAGATAATTACAAATATCAGCTTTTGGAAATTGTATCAGATGTCATTAGAGTCTTACTCTTTAATAAAGAATGAAGTATTTTCTATGAACTGTAATACTTCTTGAATGTAAGAAAGATTGAACAATTAATTGACTCATATGCTAATTAAAGGTCAAATATTTATTTTATGGTTAATGTATAGCTGTTTCTTTAGCAACAATTGAAGAGAAGACAACGATAATAATTCTAATAACACTATATTAAAATACATAATTAGATACAATCAGATATTGGTCAAACATCATTATAATTATCTTGAAGAGCTACAAAACTAAGGTTGATATCTCCATCAATTCATTTTTATCTTTACTTCATAATAATATCTATTAAATTCGTTATTTTTATAACAATGCTGATGCATATGTTAACCTCTCTCTCTCTCTTTATTTTCAGTCATTCAGCACCTTGACCAAAACCTTGTGAGTGGCTTTGGTAGATGGAAACTGAAAGAAGCTCATCGTTTATATGCATATATATATGTATGTGTGTGTATATGCTTGTGCGTCTGTGTTTGCCCCCCCCCCCCAAATCACTTGACAACCGATGGTGGTGTGTTTATGTCCCCATCACTTAGCGGTTTGGCAAAAGAGACCAATAGAATAAATAGTAGGCTTACAAAGAATAAGGCGATTTGCTTGACTGAAGGTGGTGCTGCAGTATGGCCACAGTCAAATGAGTGAGAGAAGTAAAAGAGTATATATATATATATATATACTAGCAGTATCGCCCGGCGTTGCTCGGGTTTGTAAGGGAAATAACTATAAAGCATTTTTAGAGAGTTATACCCAAAAAATAGCAAAAAAATGGGAAAAAAATGATGGTAAATTTTTTTGAGAGTAAAAAGGTCGAGTTGCGTCCCCTAGACAGTCTGTGGTTTGTGTTTCTGATTCTCGACCCCATGTCGAATTTATCGATTTTTTTCAGAACTGGGGGAACTTTTAAAAATTTTCGCTGCGTTAGTTTTGAATTATGACATTGGGCTATGTGTGTGTCAAGTTTCATCAGAATCGGTTGAAAGCCGTGGTCAGGGTGAGGGTACAACCTAACAGACACACAGACACACACACAGACAAACTGCCGTTTATATAGAGAGAGATATATATATAGGTGCAGGCATGGCTGTGTGACTGTGTGGCTAAGGAGTTGTTGCCTTCCCAACCACATAGTTTAAGTTCAGTCCCATAACATGGTACCTTGGGTAAATATCTTCAGCAATAGTCCTAGACTTATCAAAACCTTGTAAGTGGATTTGATAGACAGAAACTTAAAGAAGAATGTTATATATCTCTGTGTGTGTGCAATTGCAAATATGTATGTATGTATGTATGTATGTATGTACGTATGTATGTATGTACGTATGTATGTATGTACGTATGTATGTATGTATGTATGTATGTATGCATGTATGTATGTATGTATGTTGTTTTGTTTGTTCCTTCTCGAGCCATGCCTGGCTCTTAAGGGCCGGTTTCCCAGTTTCCTTGGCGTATAGGTTCCCCACCCGGACAGGATGCCGGTCCGTTGCAGGTGAGCTGCAAGATGCAGGAGGAAAGAGTGAGAGAAAGTTGTGGCGAAAAAGTCAGCAGAAGTTCGCCATTACCTTCTGCCAGAGCCGCGTGGAGCCTAGGTTTTTCGCTCATAAATACACACATTGCCCAGTCTGAGATTCAAACACACGATCCCTCGACCGCAAGTCTGCTGCTCCAACCACTAGGCCATGTGCCTCCACATGTATGTATATATGTAGGTATGTTTGTGTAAATGAGTTTCATTGTCATCCAAGCAGTGTCCTTCATTTCCAACATTCTGTGCAAATATGTTTAGCCATGAAGAAATATTACCTTGCTTGGAAACAGGTAAGGATTGACAACAGGTGAGGATAGCATCAGGCCATAGAAAATCTGTCTCAATAAATCCTATTTAAAGTATGCAAGCATGGAAAAGTGTATGGATGCTATGATGATGATGATGATGATGATGATGATGTATTACTGAATGTTCTGGTGACAGCAGAGTGATGTTAGAAGGTTGACAACATACATTACCTGTGACCACCATATACAATGACTTTGATTGCCACATACAGTTCAATAACAGTGACCTCCACAGACTATATCTATAACCACATACATGTAATATCCATCATAAATATATGTCTGTCACATCATTATAAAGATCATGTCTATCAAATGTCTACTATAGATACTATACGTCAGTTAGATATCAATCATAAATATAATATGCCTGTCACGTGTCTGTCATACAAATCATATGTCTATCTGATGTCCATCCTAACTTTTATATAACTACAGTGTGTTACTTCTTGTATTGACATGTTATCAATATTAGGGTGGTGAGTAAGGCAGCGAGCTGGCAGAAACGTCAGCACGCCGGGCGAAATGCTTAGCGGTATTTCGTCTGCCGCTACGTTCTGAGTTCAAATTCCGCCGAGGTCAACTTTGCCTTTCATCCTTTCGGGATCGATTAAATAAGTACCAGTTACACATTGGAGTCAATGTAATCGACTTAATCCATTTGTCTGTCCTTGTTTGTCTCCTCTGTGTTTGGCCCCTTGTGGCTAGTAAAGAAATAGGTATTTCATCTGCTGCTACGTTCTGAGTTCAAATTCCGCCGAGGTCAACTTTGCCTTTCATCCTTTCGGGGTCGATTAAATAAGTACCAGTTACACATTGGGGTCGATGTAATCGACTTAATCAATTTGTCTGTCCTTGTTTGTCTCCTCTGTGTTTGGCCCCTTGTGGGTAGTAAAGAAATAGGTATTTCATCTGCTGCTACGTTCTGAGTTCAAATTCCGCCGAGGTCAACTTTGCCTTTCATCCTTTCGGGGTCGATTAAATAAGTACCAGTTATGCACTGGGGTCCATATAACAGACTTAATCCGTTTGTCTGTCCTTGTTTGTCCCCTCTGTGTGTAGCCCCTTGTGGGCAGTAAAGAAATAAGAAACGTTAGCATACCAGGCAAAAGGCTTAGTGGCATGTCATCCGTCATTATGTTCTGAGTTCAACTTCCACCAAGGTCAACTTTGCCTTTCATTCTTTTCGAGATCGATAAAATAATTACCAATCAAGCACTGGGGTAAATGTAATCGACTTAACCCCTTCCCTGAACTTGCTGGTCTTGTGCCAAAATTTGAAACCAATATTAGAGTGGCAAGTTGGTGGAATCATTAGTATGCTAGACAAAATGCTTAGCAGCATCTCATCCATCTTTACATTCTGAGTTCAAGTTCCACTGAGGTCGATCATGCCTGTCATCCTTGTGGGGTGAGGTCAAGTAAAATAAATACCCATTGAACACTGCAGTTGATGCAATTGTTTCACTCCACCTACCCCTGATCTTGCTGGCCTTGTGCCAAAATGTAAAACCAATATTCAAAACAACAAAAGCAGCAAGCTAGCAGAATCATTAACATGCCAGGCAAAATTCTTAGCAACATTTCATCCTGCTTTAGATTCTGAGTTTAAATTCTGCCGAGATCAACTTTGCCTTTCATCCTTTCAGGTTGGAGTAGGGTTGAGAAAATAAAGTACCAACTGAGCACTGGGGTTGACATAAGTGACTTGCCCCCTCCCCCTGAGCTTCTGACCCTGTGCCAAAACTTGAAACCAATATTTAAAACAACAATGTATCTATCAGAATAGTACTGTAAATATCTCACAGATGAGACGTTGAATAACATATGTGATATTTCTGTGACTCAAAACCACAATATACACACAATAAATATTATCATAATTTACTGATCAAGATTGTTATATATCTCTCTCTATATAAATGGCAGTTTGTCTGTGTGTGTGTGTCTGTGTGTCTGTTAAGTTGTACCCTCACCCTGACCACGGCTTTCAACCGATTCTGATGAAACTTGATACACACATAGCCCAATGTCATAATTCAAAACTAACGCAGCGAAAATTTTGAAAAGTTCCCCCAGTTCTGAAAAAATCGATAAATTCGACATGGGGTCGAGAATCAGAAACACAAACCACAGACTGTCTAGGGGACGCAACTCGACCTTTTAACTCTCAAAAAAAATTTACCATCATTTTTTTCCCATTTTTTTGCTAGTTTTTGGCTATAACTCTCTAAAAATGCTTTATAGTTATTTCCCTTACAAACCCGAGCAAAGCCAGGTGATACTGCTAGTTTCATTTAATTTTTATCACACTGAATATACTGACACCATTTGTTAGCCCACCCACCCATCTTCTCTACATATTATTCCTGAAAGGTTACTGATGGTTAGAATCTTCCTTGTGCATTTCTTCATAAGGCCTTCACAGAAGAAAGTATCATTAGACCTTCCATTTTAATCATTAACAGTTGTTCCATCGTAGATTCACTTTGGGATCCTGAAACACACATATTTGTACTTCCATCCCACAACTCCCAGAACGACTTGCTGTTCTTACAAGCATTGGCAGGGAAGACTGCAATATAGGTTTCAAATGGTCCCCTCTACCTTAAGATTCAATGCACGATGGAGAATGTGCTATGGGTTGTTCTTTTGAATCACTTTCATATTGCAATTTTTGGTCATTGTATTCATGCCAGACACCAAGCTGGTATTTCTATTTGACCTGCAAATCATTTGTTAGTTATATACGAAAATAAATCATACACAGCTGTAATGAAATCATTTAAAATTTACAAGTTAAACTACCAACGCCTACTTCTAAGAATACAAAAGAGAAAGAAAAAAAATTGCTAAACAATTCCTGGAAATCTGCAGACTCTAAACTGATTAATACTAATGGTAAATGACAATACAGACAAATGAGAACAATGATATGAAATTATTTGGAAATATAAATTGTTTGGGTACTGAAATTTGAAGCTAATTAGATAACTGTACCAAAGTAACTAGATCGCAGAAAATACGTGTTTAATTAAATAAAATAAACTGCTGTATTTTTTTTTTGTATAAAATGGCAATGTTTAAACTTCATTGCATTTTTTTTAAAGATAAAAAGTAAATTTTGATATGGCTGTATGGTTAAGAAGCTCACTTTGCAACTACAAGGTTTCAGGTTCCATCCCACTACATGGAAACTTCAACAAGTGTTTTCTACTGTATCTCTGGGCTGACCTATGTCATGTGAGTGAATTTGGTAGATAGAAACTGTACAGAAACTGGACGTGTGTGTGTGTGTGTGAGAGAGAGAGAGAGGGGAGAGAGAGAGAGGGGGAGTGAGAGAGAGAGAGGGAACTGAAGGGTAGGACTTTACATTTCTAAGTACACAAAACCTAATATAATATAGCAGAGAGTATAGAAGAACTTGGACTTGAAAGCATGACTGTGGAGGTATGTGACATACTATAAGACAGAGCAAGTGAAAACACAGTGGGTGACTCTGCCCAAGCACCATGAAAGGGATTGGGGCCCAATCATGCATAATATTCAAAGAAATTCCAATGAAGATCCTAATAGAAACATCAGCAACTAACATGAATATATATAATATATCAAATAAAAAATACCGAGACTGATTTCTTATGTAGGCACAAAGACACTAACCATTATTTGACAGCTATTTTATTTTGTCGGCCCAAGAATGATGGAAGTCAAGTTGACTCTAGCAGGACTCAGAATTAGAATACTAAGAGATATAAGTAAAATAAAGAGATAAAAGTAATTATAGCCTTGTTTCAGTGAAGGCGCATGGCTCAATGCTTAGAATGTCAGGTTCACACTCATGAGGTAGTGAGTTCAATTCCCAGGCTAACTGACTGATGGATATATGCATTTCAGAGTGATTACCTCATCTTCAGCATCAGATACCAGGCAGGGGAACGCTTGGTGTGTTTATACCTATTTGTTAAAAGTGAGAAATTTTCTCCATGACAATAGACAGTGAATGGCTTTCTTATGAATGTGAATAAACTCCAAGTATATTTGAACTGATAACTGTGTTGTGTTCTTGAGCAAGACACTTTATTTTATGTTGCTCCAGTTCACTCATCTGTAGAAATAAGTTGTGATGTCACTGGTACCAAGCTGTATTGTCCTTTGTCTTTCCTTTGGATGACATCGGTGCCATGAAGTGGGGAGGTCGGTATGCATGGGCAACTGCTGATCTTTCACAAACAAACTTGCCCAGACTTGTGCCTCAGTGGGTAACTTTCTAGATGCAATCCCATGTTCATTCATGACTGAAGGGGTTCTTTACCTCTTTACAAACTTGTTACCAATTCAAATATACTTGAGGCATATTTGAATTTGTAAAAATAAGCCATTCGCTGTATTTTGTCATGGAGAAACCTCTCGCCGTAGACAAATAGGTGTAAACACATAACGTCAGTTCAAAGTGCCCTCTAACCAACTGATGGATATATGCATTTCAGAGTGATTACCTCATCTTCAGCATCAGATACCAGGCAGGGGAATGCTTGGTGTGTTTATACCTATTTGTCAAAAGTGAGAAATTTTCTCCATGACAATAGACAGTGAATGGCTTTCTTATGAATCTGAATAAACTCCAAGTATATTTGAACTGATAACAAGTTTATATTTATACACATCACTGCTTAGCGCTTCTATTCCATAAGTAACTATGGCAAATCATTTTCTTAGACAGTTGCTCCACCAATTTCACTATAATTATTTTTTTATCGTATAAATAGCATGATTTGAGATGAAATAAATGGCTTAACAAAAACTCATTTCTCTAGTTACAACTAATTTTAGAAATAAAAACATAATTGTTAACTGTAACAAGGTAGAAAAACTATAAATTTAATCTGTAAACCACAATGAAGAATAGTGTGTTATTGTAACCAAAGGTTACAAGTTCAAAGACTGCCACAAGAACTGTATAGTACGCTAGAAACAAAGTTCCATTCTCTGACTTCATTACTCTGAAAGTCTCATACTAATTTCAGTCATTTGCCTACAGTTAGAAGAAAACAATTTAGTTATTCAGTTATATAGCCATTTTTTAATTTCATAAGTCAAAGATGGATGCATGGTTAAGAAGTGTATTTCACAACAATATGGTTTTGGGTTCAGTTCTGCTGTGAAGTTCCTTAGGCATATTTTATAAAAGCCTTAGATTGATAAAGGTCTTATTGAAATTTGGAAGATTGGAATGGAAATCATGCAGAATATATCACACACAAATACATATATACATATATAGTTATATGTGTGTATATATCATCATGGCAGTCCCAATATATTGATGCAGCAAATAAAAATACTTTGTTGTATTTATTTATGTCCACAAGGACTTGCTTCTTCAATAAACAGAGATCAATAAAATAACTACTAGACAAAGTATTAGGACCAATTCAATCAACTAAAATCCTTGAAGGTGTACTCCAGCATGGCCACAGTTCAAGGACTGGAATCAGTAAAAGAATGAAAGAATATATTTCACTTAGTTTAATTCATAAGAGAAGGTAAAAAAAAATTATATGAATTTGAAGAACTATCCAAAACTTGCAACAAATACAACAAATGCAAAAATAAGCATAAATATATATATATATATATATATATATATATATATA
This sequence comes from Octopus sinensis, assembly GCF_006345805.1. Lineage (NCBI taxonomy): Eukaryota > Metazoa > Mollusca > Cephalopoda > Octopoda > Octopodidae > Octopus > Octopus sinensis. The sequence goes on along the minus strand of NC_043002.1, from coordinate 90,490,365 downwards.
TATAACATACACAAAAATATTTAAAATTAGGCTGTTATTCAGAAATTCTATAGGAACATATATTTAGTACCTAGATCCACCCAGTCTATATTGTAAATATTCTACAACAATAATAATGTTATATCAAGTTTTAGTCACATCATTCCAGATAAAATTCCATTTAATTGAGGTCATACAAATTGTAATATCGTTTTGGAAACCCAACACATCTTTTTTTTTAAATCTTCAAAATTTATGCTGCATGTTATTGTAATGTTTTAACTATTTCAAATAGTGACAAAATAGTTGAGTCACTAAACTAGAAATAAATTCTAAAGTTTATGTACATTACTTTGAAATAAATAAATAAATAAAATCTCAGTAATTTTTTATTATAATGTCTAATTGAAGTCAGTAGCATAACAGAAATAGTATTGACTTGAGTGGCAAAGTTATGAGAAATGTTATGTTAAGGTTATTATTTTAAAGCAAGCTTAAGAATAACAAGAGAATATTTACTGATGGTGAGACTTGATAATGAAAGTAGAATAAAAAGGGATAAAGACCCTGCTGGAGTCATACAGACTCATAAGGCCAGTTTCCCAGTATTTGTGGTGCATATGTTCACATAAGTGAAATGAAGTGTTTCTTTCAAGAACACAAAACATCGCCTGGTCCAGGAATTGAAACCACAATCTTATGATCATGAGTCAAACACCCAAGCCACTAAGCCACACACCTCTACTGCCAGTTTCCTGGTTCCTGTGGTGTATATATATATTTCCAAACTGGATGGGATGCCAGTCTGTTACAGGATTACACATTTTTGCAAACTGAGTGGACAGGAGCAATGTGAAATGAAGTGCTCAGCTCAAGAACACAATACGTCACCTGGTCCAGGAATCAAAACCACAATCTTACAACCATGAGCCAAACACTAAGTCATATGCCTCCACTATCCTTTTTTCTAAGACTAAATACTGAAAGTAGAGCCAAATACATTTCAACTGAGACTTAAAAATTCACCTGATGGTTTACTGAATAGCTTTTGTTACAATGATTTTGTGTTATATTTCAGGTGCTGTAAATGATATCATTACTGTTCCTTATCACCTCCTTCTCCTCCCTGACCCACAACTATTTCCTTCACTTCCCATCCCAAAATTGATATTCTCTGTAACCACCTTAGCCTCCATTTTCATACTCTAGTGCACTTATCTACACACAAACCTTTTTTCTAGTCTTCTATCCCTGTTCTTCCATATTTACCTTGTACTATAAGGATACACCCTTACAATCTCTCTCTCCTTCTCCCTCCCTTTCTAGCACAGGAAACCAAGTATTCACCTGTTCAGCATGACACCTGTCCCCATCCCTCAATCATATTTTCTCAACTTTCAATACAATACTTGAATTAGTAGAGGGGTCATGTCTTGTGAGTACTTGTTGACTTCACTAGTCCTGGTACCATGAAAAAAAACCCTTCCAGCAAACTCTATAAAGTGGTTGGCTTTAGGAATGGTACCCAGCTGTGGAAAGCATGCCAGATCAAACATTGAAGCTTGGCATAGCCCCTTGGCTCACTGGTTCCTGTCAAACCATCCAACCTATACCAGAAAGGAAAAATGGCATTGATGATGATGAAGATGATGATGATGATGATGATGGTGGTGGTGGTGGTGGTGGTGGTGATGATGATGATGGTGGCGATAATGATGATGATGAGGAGGATGATGATGATGATGATGATGACGACGACGACAACAGCGACGATGATGATGATGATTTTGTAAGTAATTGGTTATGACACTTTAAGAAAGATTAGCAGCAAACAGGTGAGTTTCTATGATGAATGTTTGTCGTATGGCATCATGAGTTTCTGTATTGTTTAGTTTTTGACAAACCACTTTAATTTGGTTGCTTCAGAGAAGTATTTGATTCATTAGTATTTCATCTGAGGGAAAATTTCTGCTGTATCTACTTAATGCTACTAGATAAGCACAAATATTAATTAACACTACAGGCACTAATTCACTGAACTTAACATGAGAAAATAAAGGAACCTTCATGTAGTTGCTGGACCTGTTAAAAATAGCAACCAAATGTACTCTAAATAGTACCCTATCATCTTAGGAAAGGACACATTGAATAATGCAGGTCTAGATGAACTGTGACTAGGTAAAAGATAAGATGATTTCAGCTGGAATGCCTTTGATGATGGATCTACTGGACCAGGACTAGCCTGGGATTAATTTAAAACTATCAAAGTTTGGCACATGGCCAGCTATTCCAGGGAAGGGAGATTAGTCAATTATATTGACCCCAGTACTCAACTGGTACTTATTACCAACTCTGAAAAGCTGAAAAGGCAAAGTCAACCTTGGCAGAACTTGAACGCAGAACCAAAAAAATGAACGATATGCTGCCAAGCATTTTGCCCAGCACACTAACAATTCTGCCATCTTGCTGCCTTACAACAACTACTATTAACACCACAAGATAAGCTCTAACCTTAATATTAAGCACTAATCACTAAGTTTAACCCTGGAAATAAGCACTAAGCTGAGGATTTTTCAGGATTACTCCACTCTAAGAAACAAGGTGATATTTATTGATTTTGGCAGGAAACAGTATTTATTCTTTTATTCTTTTACTTGTTTCAGTCATTTGACTGTGGCCATGAGGAGCACTGCCTTGGGGGGTTTTAGTCAAACAAATTGAGCCCAGGACTTATTTTTTAAGCCTCGTACTAATTCTATCAGTCACTTTTGCTGAACCACTAAGTTATGGGGGCATAAACACACTATCACCAGTTGTCAAGTGGTGATGGGAGACAAACACAGACACAAAAAACACACACATGCATACATATGAATTTATATACATATATAAGGCAGACTGTATGACACGTGTGTACGAACAGCCATGCTACATGGCAGTGAAACATGGGCCGTGACTGCTGAGGATTTGCATAAGCTCGCAAGAAATGAAGCCAGTATGCTCCGATGGATGTGTAATGTCAGTGTTCATACTCGACAGAGTGTAAGTACCTTGAGAGAAAAGCTGGACCTAAGAAGCATCAGATGTGGTGTGCAAGAGAGACGTTTGCGCTGGTATGGCCATGTGGCGAGAATGGATGAAGATAGTTGTGTGAAAAAGTGCCACACCCTAGCAGTTGAGGGAACCTGTGGAAGAGGCAGACCCAGGAAAACCTGGGACGAGGTGGTGAAGCACGACCTTCGAACTTTAGGTCTCACTGAGGAAATGACTAGAGACCGAGACCTCTGGAAGTATGCTGTGCGTGAGAAGACCCGGCAGGACAAGTGAGACCATAACCCATGGCCTTCTACTCAGGATGTAGCCAGTCGACTTATGCATACCTTCCCTTCTTGGGACACAAAACTCCACTTGTGAAGACCTGTTGAGGCAAGTGAGAATCGAAATCAGAATTGAAATCGATCAATGGAAATTGAAGCTGAGATACCAGTGCTGGTGGCATGTAAGAGAACCATCCGAACATGGCCGTTGCCAGCGCCACCCCGACTGGCCTCGTGCCGATGGCATGTAAAAAGCACCGTCCATTCGTGGCCGTTGCCAGCCTCGCCTGGCTCCCGTGCCAGTGGCACATAAAAAGCACCATCCAATTGTGGCCGTTTGCCAGACTCGTCTGGCACCTGTGCCGGTGGCACGTAAAAAGCACCACTACACTCATGGAGTGGTTGGCGTTAGGAAGGGCATCCAGCCGTAGAAACATTGCCAGATCAGACTGGGCCTGGTGCAGCCTTCTGGCTTCCCAGACCCCAGTTGAACCGTCCAACCCATGCTAGCATGGAAAGCGGATGCTAAACGATGATGATGATGATGATGATGATGATGATGATATATGATGGGCTTCTTTCAGTTTCTGTCTACAAAATCCACTCACAAGACTGGTTGGCCTGAGGCTATAGTAGAAGACACTTTCCCAAAGTGCCACACAGTGGGACTGAACCCAGAACCATGTGGTTGGGAAGCAAGCCTCTTACCATACAGCCATACATGCACCTATAATGATAATTATGATGATACTATGATTTGTATGACTGATAAATAAAATTCAATATCTTCCTCTCAAATGAGGTAAATATCAGTTTACAATGTGGGATTATTTTTTACCAAGTGAAAATTTATAGCTTTTTATTATCTAACTATATAAACTATATATAAGTTGTTTAATTATTACTTCATCAATTTTCATGTAAGGGAAGAAAGCATGTAAAAATTATTTGGTGTCTTTTTCACTTCAAATAATCATAAGCATGGGACTTAAAGCATTATATACATTACAGGTATCATTTATATATTTAATACTTAATATGCTATATTTGCCCTATATCTATAGACAGCCTGTTTCTGTAACCTGCACATCATCAGTATAGAACAATAGAACAATAGTCATTAATTATATAATATTCAAGCAGTATATTCAAATAATTGTATTTATTTCAGGAAAGAGGAAAACAATGAAATAGAGTTATATATAGTTTTTGTGATAGAGATAGAAATTATTTTGAATGTATTCACTTTATTTTGATTTTCTGAGATGGTGAAAGCTGTTAGTTGAGGTTTAAGTGCTGTGAAAATTGTCCATCATCAGAAATTTATCTATTTAGCATCAGCCATATGTCATATGTAGCCTTTACTAGTTGTTACATCATATCTTAACCATCCTTGTATGAATAAAGGCTCTCACAAGATGGGGAATACACTTATATTTATTTCTTTTATACAGGTACACATACACATACGTAAACACAGCTATGCAAACTTGTGTGTGTGTGTGAGTAATATCAGAGAGAAAATAGATAAACATATTTTAATTTTGTTGTCTCTCACTCTTTAGTTGTGGTTTGCTGAACTCCTGCAGCAAAATATAAAAATACACAGGGGAAGTTATTAGAGTTGATATACATTCGCTTTATTGCTTGAGTGAGAAGAGTAAGAAAGATTATGTATGTGTGAGAGAGAAAGCGAGTGGGATGGGGAACTGAAAGGAGATTGAAGGAAAAACAAAAATAAAGAGTTTTATGTCAGAAACTGACAAAATATTCAGAATTTTTTGTACCTTCAGCTAACATTCCTACTCAATTGTCTTTGATACCCATTGTGATATTACAACTTTCAGTTTTTCTATATCTTCTTTCTTGAGTTCTTCCATTTTCACTCCAAAGGGACCTAAAACCCAGGAATTTTTTTTGCTCACAGATTTTTCTGAGATGCATTAGGATCTGTGCATCACATTTGGCAAAGGTTTATCTAGAAATTATGATGCTGTTATACATACATGTATATATATATATATATATATATATATAGATATATATACACACACACACAGTTCAAGGCCAGTTTCTTAACCCTTTTAATATCAGCTCACCTGCAACCATCTGTACTAAATTATTCATATCTATATTAGAATCCTGTTCAAAAAATCAAATGCTAATGAATTCAGTCTACAACATACATGTAAAATTGTGTGTGGGCAAGTGTGTTTGTATAGGTATGTGTGCATGTGAGTACCCAACCACTACATGTATGTGTGTATGAAACAAAAACCGTTCAAAACCAATACAATGCAAAATGAAATACAAGAGTAAAAATGAAAATGATGACAAAACATTGTATACTTCAGCATTAATACCCATTGCCCACAAGTAAATAGAAGATGGTGTCAAACTGTTATTTTTTGCTTATGTATCTGTTAGAGGATTGTGATATCCACAGAATGTTATTGTTGTAATAACTAATCTGCCTCAGGCAACTCTTGCAAGCTTTTGACTGGCAGCTGGTGTTGGTGGCTTTAATTGCTGCCTTGTTGTATATGTTGCATATCTGGGAAATTCTCTGGAATGGAAAGGCCAAATCATTGTATACATTCCTGTAGAATTTGGTGTAAATTGATCCCACCTAGAAACCTGGTTTTATTAGGATGTTAGATTTTGAATTTAATGTAGTCATCAATTTATGATATATGTTGACAACCTCATCCCAAGTGGATTTCAGTATCAGGTTGTTATCCACGTACCTGGAGAAGAAGGCACAAGAGTAAGTAGCAGGTGCTAAGTGCTATGCACTCTGGCTGGCACATGTATGTGATAGTCTACCAACCTGATTGACAGGTTTGATCCCATTGGTAGACCTGTGAGCTGTTTGTATACTGTACCATGATAATGGAAGCATGTTACATACAATGATGGTCAGTAGTACACCAAACAGTACCACAGAGAAAAAACTACCCACATATAAAATAAATTTTCTTGGTATGCAACATGTGCTGCAAGGCAGCAAAACCAAAGAATTTTGCAAAATAACGCCAACTCACAATCTTTTGTTAAATGCCTGACTGCAACACAGAAAGGTCCACACTTCCAAGAGATAAAATACACTTCCTGAGACAGCCATATTTCAATGATAGAACCACTGATGTGAGTGAGCCTTAGACAGGAATTGAACATATAGATGATGCAATTTGGTTACTCCTTGTGAATATTTCTGTTCCTCAAAATTAACCTATAAACAGCAACTAAGTTTACATAGTGACTCCATTAACAATATAGACATGTGCTTGAGAATCTACATAACATACCAAATAAATGGTAAAGGGTAAAGATCCCCTTCAGCCATTCATGACCGGGAGATTGCACCTAGAAAATTCCCCTCTGAGGCACAAGTCTGGGCAACATTGTTTATGGAAGACCAGCAGTTGCCCATGCATATCAGCCTCCACCTCCATGCCATCAATGTTATCCATGGGAAAAGCAAAGGCCAATACAGCTTGGCACCACTGATGTCACAACTCATTTCTACAGATGACTGAACTGGGGTAGCATGAAATAAAGTGTCTTGCTCAAGAACACAACACACAGCCTAGTCTGGGAATCAAACTCCCTATCTCATGATCATGAGCCCAATGCTCTAACCACTGAGCCATGTGTCTTCACATCATACCAAATAGGTTGTAGTAAATACGGTGTTTCCTACATTAGAAGCACCATCCAAAAGCTATATATCCACATCAAGGAACAACATGTGCAGATAAACACATCAGTCAAAAAGCATCTGCAGAAATGTTACACTCAGGATTTATACTTACCATCAAAACAACTGAGCTTAACATAGGTAATTTGAGGATCATGGAGGCAATCCTCATTAGTAAAGTGAAACCATACATGAACAACAGATGAGAGTCATCCAAGTCAGAGTAGTCTATTGAAACAAAACCAATCTGTGTATGTCACAACTTTATCTCACGTATTTGAGCAAAAGATAACTTGACACCATCTCCAATTTTCTTGTTATGAAGTGATGTTAGTCTGAAATATGGAAATATAAAGTGAAGCGTAATAGTTGCTCAGTCTTCCTTCCTTTATTTTCATCCAATATTTCAATTTACATTCTATTGGCATTGGAATAATTTTAACTTTAAATATCATACATTGCTTCACTGAAATTACACTACTTAAGATATATATATATATATATATATATATATATTATATATATATATATATACATGGAACTTAACTGAGAGGCACCACATTATCTGTCTAGATAATATATCCCTTCAAACACACACACACACACACACACATACATACACATATATACATACCCATACACATAAATATATTCTCATGCATACACCAATATATAAAGTTAAAATATACTTTACTAAAGCTGTCAAAATCTAGAGTATATTAAATATAAACTGAAAGAAATAGACAGTTTCTAATCACTTGAAATATTGTGACGATAGGGCTTATCTATGCATAACAATTTAGAAATAATGGAATGGAATAATGCAGCAGAGAAAATCTCCAGTGAAGGTAGCATATATTTTAATGAAGGCAGATCTTCCATTTTATAGTATATGGTTACTCTGCATGCGTTTGTGTGTGTGTGTGTGAGTTTGATATTTTATAAATATCCAAGATAAGTAGAAAGTAGATAGAAAGTAACTCACCTGAAGGAGACCTAACCTCTATTGACTTGCAGCTAGTCAATGAATAAATAAATAGAATTCTATATATTGTTCACAACTCAATTATTCTCACACATGATGGCACTCGATATCTATGTGATCATTCTACCCATTAATAGAGAGGGGAGACAAAAAGAAAATCATTTCCAGTTTTTATTCTTACATTGTTTTGATGGGGTTTTTTGTTGTTGTTTTGTTTTTTTTTAGTTTAATAAAAGCCCTAGAATAATATGAAGAAACACACCCGCATACAAACAAATAACTAATTTAACTTTAAACTCTGAAAGAATGATGACCTAAGAGCAATAGAACTTTTGACAATTTAGATAAGAATAAATCAAAATATAAATGAACCATATGTCTGAGCTATTTCTTCCTTTTGATGAAAACATAAAATAACTTTATACATACAAAAGTGTGTGGTGTATATGGTATATACTTATATATATATATATATATATATATATATATAATATATATATATATTATATATATATACACACACACATCATACAAAGATATATATATTTATACACACACATCATACAAAGACATATATATATATATATATATATATATATATATATATATACACACATATGCACACACACATTCTTTTGTGTTTGTAATTTTTATGAAGACTTTGATTTTGATTTGAAGGTGTGTGTGTGTGTATGTGTGTGTGAAATTATATTTGAAAAACAACTAAACAAAAAAAATAATAACTGACACAGAGTCACATACATAATTATTTACATATATTTCTTCATTCCTTTTTATGTGAGTGACAAAAAAAAAAATTACTGAAGTCGATGCTATGATGGATTGGCTAAACTAAAATCTCAATATTTAGTCAATAAGTAACGAATTAACTCTGAAATTAAAGATTTATCGTTTCGCACATTGATTTTTTTCTTTTTTTTTTTTTGAAAGGAAATTTATTAAAGAAACGGGCTATATATGCACGCATAAATATCAATCTATATAAGTTTTTACACACATACACACATACACACACATACACACACACACACATACACACATGTATATTTGAGTTTTTATTGTATTTGCAACATATGTTGCTAAAATATCTTATGTATATTCAGATATGCCTATTAATACAGTTACTATAGAGGTACAGTTTTATATGCTTGGTTATTTTGTGTGTGTGCGTGCATGCATGCATTTATGATGTACATTGTGAAAGCCAAGCGAATCATGTATAGTGATAACATCAATAAATTAAGAGTTAACAGTGAGTTCTATAAGGAATTTTGCATGTAAGCATCCACCAGAACTTGGTTCAGATTTCCATGTTTCTTAGAATCCTCCAGATTATAACAGAGGAATTTCAGACCAGCTGCTTATAGCAACTCTTGTATGCTTATGGGGAAGGCACATGGTTTAGTGGTTAGGGTATTCAGCTCCAAATTGTAAAATCATGAGTTCAATTCCTGGTGATGTGTTGTTTTATTTTACATTGCTCCAATCCACTTAGCTGGCAAAAATGAGTAATACCTATATTTCAGAGAGCCAGCCTCGTCACACTCTGTGTCATGCTGAATCTTTCTGAGAACTACATTAAAGTTATATGTGTCTGTGGAGTACTCAGCCATACTCTCATTAATTTCACGAACAAGCTGTTCCATTGACTGGATCAGCTGAAACCCTTATCAGTTAATATGCTGATGGCCTAAGTCTCAGAGCTCTCCAGATCACAACAGAAATGTTTCAGACCAGTTGCTTATGGTAACTCTTGTATTCTGATGGCCCAACTCTCAGAGCTGAATCTACTGAGTAGAAAATAAATGCCAAACTTGGAAGCAAAGTTTGAAATCATGTGGTTTCAATTTAAACTTTTAGTTAGTAAGAAATAAGACTGGACCCTATTGATTTCATTGAAGTGAGTGTGCTTGATATGCAAACAAGGAGTAGATAGGAATTCCATATTGCGTACCTATTGTGATCTAAGTAAGAAAAGTATATTTCAAATATAGATTATAGGCACAGGAGTGGCTGTGTGATAAGTAGCTTGCTTACCAACCACATGGTTCCATATTCATTCCCACTGCATGGCACCTTGGGCAAGTGTCTTCTACACACACACACACACACGGCCTCAGGCCGATCAAAGCCTTGTGAGTGGATTTGGTAGATGCAAACTGAAAGAAGCCCGTCGTATATATGTATATATATATATGTGTGTGTGTGTGTGCGCGCGTGTGTGTGTGTGTGTGTGTGTGTGTGTGTGTGTGTGTGTATGTTTATGTATTTGTGTTTGCCCCCTCCCACATCGCTAGACAACTGATGCTGGTGTGTTTATGTCCCCATAACTTAGCAGTTCAGCAAAAGAGACCGATAGAATAAGTACTAGGCTTACAAAGAATAAGTCCTGGGGTTGACTCCAGCATGGCCGCAGTCAAATGACTGAAACAAATAAAAGAGTAAAAGAGTAAGTGCAGTTAGCTGTAACAGAACAGATAAAATAAAATTTCTTAGGTTCCTCAGAAGTATTTCATAATTTTGCTTTGAAAAATTTATTAGCAGTGGATGTGAGGAATCTGAAGACATAGTTGCCAAAGTAAAAGCAAGGTTTAGGGAGCTATTACCTCACCTAGAATAAAACAAAAAAGGAAGCTCCTCTCTCAGGGTGAAGTTTACACTGAAGGATGCTTATGTACAAAGTAAGATGGTGCATGACAATGAGAGTTAGGATTTGAATGCAGATGAGTTGTGCATGCTGAGAGTTGCTGAAGCATGGAACAAACTGCCGGCATCAGTTGTTAGTTGTCGGAGCGCTGCATCCTTCAAAACTTCCATGCTTTCTGAGATTCGCCAACACTACACCTGATTTCCTCCCCTCCATACACACACAAGCATGTATCTGACTCATACATTGTTCACTTTCCAGACATTTGTACAATACTGCATATACTTTATATGCACTTTCTGACAAGTTGTGGTGCACCTGAGCACTGTATACAATAATTTCATTATTATTATTTTTTAAAAATTTTTAAATGAACCAAACATACTCTACTAGGTGTGTAATGTTACTGTGCTTGGACAACAGAGCACAAATAACTCACTTAAAACTGGATATGCACGGAATGTTCATATATTTGTATATAGGCTCATAGAGTTGGTTTCCCAGTTTCCAGAGTGTATATATTCCCCACCTGGATGGGACACCAGTCCATCATGGGCTTACTCATTTTTGCCAGCTGAAGTTTTTAGCTCAAGAAGACATCTTATTGTCCGGTCCAAGAATCGAAACCACAGTCTTACAATCATGAGTCCAATACCCTAACCACTAAGCCACATGCTCCTACTAACAGGAATGTAATGTGCTTAAAGAAAGCTACTTTTGTATGGGCATGTGATGTGTGTAGCACATGGAAATTCTATAAAGGTGTACTGAGTGACCCAAATGGATTGGAAGAGGGAGACCAAGAAGACATGGAATGAATTGGTGAAGGCTGATCTCAAAAAGCTGAACGTCAAAAAGGATGTGCTGAAACACAGTGCAGGAGGAGACCCAACCATCTCATACAAGAACGGAATGCTGGGTATAGAATTTGTGATGATCTTTTAGATTGTGTCTTTTACTTGTTTCAGTCATTACACCATGACCATACTGGGGCACTACCTTGAATCAACCCCAGTACTAATTTTTAATTTTTTTTTAAGCCTAGCACTTATTATATTGGTCTCTTTTGCCAAACTGCTAAGTTACAGAAAGGTAAACACACCAACACCAGTTGTCAAGTGGTAGTGGGGGACAAACACAAACACAAAGGTACACACATAGATATACATATATACTCTTTTACTCTTTACTCTTTTACTTGTTTCAGTCGTTTGACTGTGGCCATGCTGGAGCACCACCTTTAGTCGAGCAAATCGACCCCGGGACTTATTCTTTGTAAGCCCAGTACTTATTCTATTGGTCTCTTTTGCCGAACCGCTAAGTGACGGGGATGTAAACACACCACCATCGGTTGTCAAGCAATGCTAGAGGGACAAACACAGACACATAAACATACACGCACACACATATATATATATACATATATACGACGGGCTTCTTTCAGTTTCCGTCTACCAAATCCACTCACAAGGCTTTGGTCGGCCCGAGGCTATAGTAGAAGACACTTGCCCAAGATGCCACGCAGTGGGACTGAACCCGGAACCATGTGGTTGGTTAGCAAGCTACTTACCACACAGCCACTCCTGCGCCTATGTGACAGGCTTCTTTCAGTTTCCATCTACTAAATCCATTCACATGGCTTTGGTTGGCCCAAAGCCTTTGTAGAAGACACTTGTCCAATGTGCCATACAGTGGGACTGAATCCAGAACCATTTAGTTGGTAAGCAAACTTCTTACCACACGACCACACTCAAAACTGAGTTGCATAATATCAAATTTCAGGCCTCACTTTTTCATTATGTTACTTTCTCGTTTGTATACTCTTACTCTTTTACTCTTTTACTCTTTTACTTGTTTCAGTCATTTGACTGTGGCCATGCTGGAGCACCGCCTTTTAGTCGAGCAGATCGACCCCGGGACTTATTCTTTGCAAGCCCAGTACTTATTCTATCGGTCTCTTTTGCCGAACCGCTAAGTGACGGAGACATAAACACACCAGCATCGGCTGTGAAGCGATGCTAGAGGGACAAACACAGACACATAAACATACACGCACACACATATATATATATATATACATATATACGACGGGCTTCTTTCAGTTTCCGTCTACCAAATCCACTCACAAGGCTTTGGTCGGCCCGAGGCTATAGTAGAAGACACTTGCCCAAGATGCCACGCAGTGGGACTGAACCCGGAACCATGTGGTTGGTAAGCAACCTACTTACCACACAGCCACTCCTGCACCTATCTCCTGCGCCTGTATCTCACAACTTTTTCTATGAATGTGTCTGTCGCTATTATCATTCACATAACTCCCACTTCTCCATCATCCTGTTGCCTATATAGCAAGGGAAGGCATCTCAATGGTTCTGTTTATATTCAATCTTCCTTCTAACTTGAGGGACCGACAGACCACCAGACAATGGTTAAGTAGCAGTAACATGACTGCGAAGGCAAAAAAGAGGGAGAGTGATACAAGAAAATCGAAGAGGTAATGAGAGAGTAATAGAGTAATAGAGAGACAGCATGTGATTGATGTTTGGGAAGAAAAATTTGAAATCTAATACCATGGAAAGTGTGATTGGTGGGGGGGGGGGGATGTAAATGACAGCACAATGACAGGAGGAAAGAAAAATTACTTGAAGTGAGAAAGAGCGATGAGTGAAAGAGAGCATGATGGCTGTCAGCGATGAGTGATGTGTGAGAGAGTGATGGATAGCAATAAAGAAAGATGATACCTTTCGTTATTGCTATCTATCACTCTTTTGTCACACTGTATGCTGCTCATGTTATTTGTATTCAAGATCCTTACCAATAATTAACCATGCGCGCAACCCTCCTCTCTCTCCTCCTCCTCCAATTACCATCTCACTCCTCTCACTCTGATTCTCTGTCATTGCCTTCTCTTCTGCCACTCTCTTAAACATATTACTTTTATCCAACATCCTTACAAACAATCCTCACCTATCACTACTGTTCCTGTTCTATTCCTTCACTGCACTATCAGTTGCCTGCTCTCACTCTCTTCCCCCCACCCTGTTGTGCAGAAAAGAGAAAAATGAATAGAAACATCATCATCATCACTTAATGTCTGCTTAGTTTCTACAGGTGGATGCCCTTCCTAATGCCAACCACTTGACAGAGTGTGCTGAGTGCCTTATACATGCCACCGGCATGGATGCATTAACGCAGCACTGACATGGGTGCTTCTTACATGCCACCGGCATAGGTGCATTTATGCAGCACTTGCATGGGTGTGTTAATGCAGCACTGGCATGGATGCTTTTTACGTGACACCAGCACCTGGAAGGACAAGCCTATATGTGTGGAGAACAAGGATTTTACTTAGTTTGATGTGTCTTATCAAGTACAGCAAATCACCATGTCTCCCAGTCCCTTGTCATTTCCTCAGTGAGGCCCAGCATCTGAAGATCCTTTCTCACCACTTTGTCCCACATCATCCTGGGTCTACCCCTTCCACAGGTACCCTCAACAATTAGAGCTCAGCACTTCTTTACACAACTGTCCTTATCAATACACAACAACTCAAGGAAAAAGTGGGACTCTGGAATTCTTCATTTTGCTGTAAGACAACTTCTTTGTTGTTGTTGAACAAACAGAAACAACACAGAGTAGAGAGGACTTTTTTACCCTTGCCAGGAACAAGTCAAACTTACTGGTGTTGAAACTTCGATAAAATGCCACCATTACCATCTCTGAAGTGGTTAATGGCAAGAAAGGCATCCAACTATAAATGCTATGCCAAAAATGACACAAGTGAAATGTGATCCCTGATTCATGGAGGAGGTTAGTAACTGTGAAAATAAGAACTGATTTGAGCCACTCAACCCATACAAAGATGGAAAAGTGAATTAAATTGATTTTATTCTATTCATATAACCATGTGTTTCTGAGTTCTGTTCCACTGTGTAGTACCTCGGGCAAGTGTCTTCTACAATAGCGTTGGGTTGACTTGTGAGTGGATTTGGTAGACAGAAACAGAAAGAAGTCCATCATGCATGTGTATGTGTGTGTGTGTGGTGTGCTTGTCCTCTACCACCATGTGACAACTGGTATTGGTTTGTTTATGTCCCCATAACTTAGTGGTTAGGCAAAAAAGATAAATAGAGTAAATACGAGGTTTTAAAAAATAAGTTCATTTGACTATAAGATCTTCAAGGCAGTGGCCAGCATGGCTGCAGCCTAATGACTGTAACAAGTAAAAGAGTAAAAAAGTATATATATATATATATATATATATATTTATTATATAGAAGGAGCTTCTACAGGACTAGAACTGTTTCATTCAAAAAAAAATCATCAGCTTCCTGATGATTTCTTTTGAATAACAGTTCTAGTCCTGTAGAAGCTCCTTCTATATAATAAATTAATTTACTCTGCTATGTATTGAGTACCTTATTTACTGTGGTTAACCCCGACTCAACCCGGACCTACAATATATATATATATATACATGGAAAAAGTCAAGGTAGAAAATGCTAAAATAATTTTATAAAAAACATTTCAGTACCGGTTTCAGTCATTGAGACTTTTTCAACAGTAAGTATGGAAAACAATTAAATTTTGGAAAAGTTAAAAGAAAAGTTTTTAAAAGAATATTTGCATAGTATTCAAAAACAAGTGGCATTTTCCTTTTTTCTGCCTGTCTCTGTCTCTCTTGTTTACTCTTGTGGGTTCAAGGTCGTCGTGAAGTTTTGCGAGGGAAGAAGAAGAAGGGGGAGGAGAATGCGGGGAGTGCCATCCTACTACCATTATGGCACTCCCGCATTATTATTATTATTATTATTTTATTATTATTATTATTATTATTATTATTATTCCCTACCAAAAATTCACAACGACCTTGAACCCACAAGAGTAAACAGAGAGACAGGACAGGCAGAAAAAAGGAAAATGCCCCTTGTATTTGAAACTATGCAAATATTCTTTTAAAAAACTTTTCTTTTAATTTTTCCAAAATTTAATTATTTTCCATACTTACAGTTGAAAAAGTTTCAATGACTGAAACCGGTACTGAAATGTTTTTTATAAAATTATTTTAGCATTTTCTACCTTGACTTTTTTCCATATATATCAACTTGTATGTTCCTTTTCAACCTTCTACATATATATATATATATATATATATATCATTAGCAGTTAATAAATCACCAATTATATATATATATATATATAATAATAAATATTAGGGAATAAATCCAAATTTACAGGGAAAAATCAGATTTAGGATTGAATCCAATTTTATAGTAAAATATTATATAATATTAATTAGAGACAAAACCACTATTTTGCAAATCAAACAAAGAAAGACTTAATCCAATACATAAAAAAATTTAATATAAATAAATAAAATTAAATTCGCCACTACAATTGTTTCATATATATATATATATATATCTATATATATATTATATGTATGTATGTATGTATGAATGTATGTATGTATGTATATGACCCATGCAGGCATGTAAAATTTGAAGGTGATGATGATGCTGATATATACATACCCCTTCCCCACTGCTGCCACCTCTTTCAAAGACAAGTCTTTTATCCATCCGGCATCTATAAAATAAGTATTTGGAACAGGATGAGCTTAACTGAATTACCTAACGTTCTCCTCAATAAATTTCTGGTTTAATCGCACTGTGAGAAATCATTATTGACATTGTCACCGTGGAAACCTAGATCTTTGGAGTTATTTGTGTGACATTCTCAGATATTACATCTGAGCTTTTGTGTAATTGATTTTACTTCTCATTTCTTCTAGATTGCAACATGATGGTTCAAGAATAGTTGTGGTTAAAATGTTTGCTTCATAACTATGTGGTCTTTTGGTCTGTCTTCCTTTGCAGTGCTTTTGGACATGCATCTGAACAGAACCTTGTGATTCAAATATGGGCGATTTCAGTTGCAAATATTCAGACCAGGGACTGGTGACGGTTGAAGGCATGTGCAGACTGGATAATTGCCCAGGGGCTTACAGATCTAGGGCACAATTCTAATCTATGTATGCTATGGTTTACTGTCAATAAATAAATACTACAAGGCCCAAGGCCCAGGGCAGTAACTTGCCAGGTGGTGGAGGGTGCTATGATGCAGCCAAGATGGCCCTACCAGGGTTCAAATCTCTGGTCTGAGAATATGAGGTGATATCAAAAAGTTCCTGAGCTAGTTCTGTAGCACACCAATAGATGACAGCACATGGTTGCACATGCAGTGAAAGCTAGCAGTGACCTTCATGAGGCAGTACGTCAAGTGATATCACTGTGTTTACTTTGCAAGTTGTGAAATTTGTGTTTTTGTGTTCATGTGTATGCTGTAGTCTGTAAGTTTTGTCATGGAGAGGAAGTTGGGACAAAGAGCCAATGTGAAATTTTGCGTTAAGCCCTGGAAGTCTGCTACAAAGACACTGAGTATGCATCAGCAAGCTTACAGCGATGAGGCAATGGGTCGTACACAATGTTTCAAGTGGCACAGGTGCTTCAAAAGTGGAAGAACATCCCTGGAAGGCGTACCATGAGCATCACTCCCAGAAATGTAGTATTGTGCATCGAGAATTTGTCCCCCAGAGCCAGACCATCAATTGAAAGTTATTCTATGAAGCATTTGAGGGATGAAATTTGGCAAAACAACCAGATCTGTAGAGAGCAAAAAATTGTTTTCTTCACTAACGTCTCTTCACTCATCAGTTTCTTATCGAAAACTTGCAGACTTTTATCTCTTCCTCATGATGAAAAGGCAGGTCAAAGGTTGTTATTTAACACCATTGTCTTGATTCAGAAGGAATCGCAAAAGTTCCTCGACTTGCTTATAGAAAATGACTTCCAGGCCAGATTCCAAAAGTGACAGGAGTGCTAGAACCATGTACTGTTGCACAAAGTTACTATTTTGAAGGAGATGATGTTAAAACTTAGTAAATAAGTTATTTTTCATGAAACATAATTAGTCTGGGAACCTTTTGATACCACCTCATAAGTTCCTTCCTTCCTTCCTTCTTCCTTGGCAGTCATGGAGACCCTTAAAAATGACTGAGCTAGTAAACAAACAAACAAACAAAGTTTCCACAGAAGTTATGTATAAAACTGTGAAGAAACATCATCAGTAAGAGATATTAACCATCATCAAAAACCAGAGACACACATACATAAATGTGCACATACATAATTGTGTAGTGTACACATATGCACACATAAATAATTGAGTTACATAGACACATACACACATAATTATGTAGCATACACACATAGATCTGTTGCCTACACATATAAACACATAACTGAGTTGCATAGACATACACACACAAAATGTGATGCATGCACATATACATACATAACTATGTACCATACACACATAAATGATTATGAAGCACAAGCTTATAAATAATTGTTGTAATGTAAACATATATATATACACATAATTGTATACCAACCTATGACAGCATGGAAAACAGATATTATACCATGACAATGATAACACACATACAGACATACATAACTACATAGCATATACATATACACACATAAATGTGTACAGTACAACAGTACACACCAATACACTAATTGAATACCATAGACACATATACACGTAAAATAATTATATACCACATACAAATAATTAAACATCATTCACATATGTAAGCATACATAACTGTGTAGCATATACATATGCATACACATAAAACTGTGTGCGGTACACCTGTACACACATATACACATACATATACACATACATACATACACTCATACACATACTCACACACACAAAAAAAACATACACGCTTACATAAACACATAAATAATCAAATACTATACACACCTATATACCCATAATTGTGTAAGCATACACATAAACCTAATCCTATATAATCTGCTATTGATGTCACAATAAAAGCAAAAATAACAACACAGATTTCACAAACCTGTTAGTTTTGTGTATTGAACGGATTAATAGCAACAGATTTACAAAAGTCCTCCTGTCTCCTGTGAACACTTGAAGAAGAAGAAGAGAAGAAGAGAAGAAGAAGAAGAAGAAGAAATGGTTTTTACCCCTTCCAAATGATTCTCATTCATTAACATCACTGCCACCAATAATCCAACATTTTGATTCCTCTGGTAACTTTTCTCAATAATCAATATTCAAACCTTTCCATTAGTCTTCTATATCATGTCTTTTATGCACACACACACACACACACACACACACAACACACACACACACACACACACACACACACACAAGCATGCAAACACACCTTTTATCTCCCTCTCTCTTTATCTATACATACACACACATGCACACATACAATCACAAATATATACACATATATACATACCATACACACACACATATATATATAGATATATGTATATACACACACACATGTACATACATATATATATATATATACAAATGTATAAACACTATATATATATATATATATATATATACACACACACACATATAGATATACGTGTATGAGTGCATATATATATATATACAAATGTATAAACACTATATATATATATATACACACACACGCACACACATATAGATATACAATATATGTGTATGAGTGCATATATATATATATATATATACACACACACATACACACATATTTGCTTGTATGTGTGTATATGTATGTATGAATGTGTGTAAGTATGTTTTACATTTCACAGTCGTGTTTTTTTGCTTTGTTATTTTTCTGTTCCAAACAATTGCTGGAAATTACAGTTCTGTCCATTTTATTTATTTTACTTATTTTTTTTCTATTTGTTCCAATTCTATTTTCGAAATATAAAAATTGGAAAATTTCAGAAGAAAGTGAAATTTATCAATACTGCCACTAACACCAGATTAGCATCAACAACACTTACCCAGCATCTCTTTCTACCACAACTGTCATGCACACACACACACACGTGCACACACATGCATGCATGCACATACACACACATGCAAGTGCACGCACACACACACACACTGGCTTTTTTATTTAATCTATCTCATGATATTCTGAAGAATAAAAAAGAGTAGAAAATTTCGGAAAAGAAATCCCATTAAAATATAAATTCAAAAATATATCCACAAAAAACTTCCCACTTTATGCACGCACGCACATACATATACACACACACACTATATATATATATATATATATATATATATATATATATATACATATATCACGTGATCACGTTTCCGACCAGACCATCAGATGCTGTTACACATCGCTGGTCACAATGCGTTCGCATTGTTTTAGCCTTCGAATGACGCCACCCCGCTGGCTAAGCGAGCAGGCCAACAGAAGAAAGAGTGGTGAAAGAGTACAGCAGGGATCACCACCCCCTGCCGGACCCTCGTGGAGCTTTTAGGTGTTTTCACTCAATAAACACACACAACGCCTTTTACGTGTCACCGACATATATAAGAACATAAAAACAGTCATCAAAAGATATCAAATTTAAAATTTCAGTCAACACAGTAAAATTATGTGCGTGCTTATGTACATGTGTGTGTGTGTGTGTGTGTGTGTGTGTGTGACGTGTGTGCACATGCATGCCAAAAGTGCCATCCACCCTATCTAGAGTAAGGACCAGGTGTTGCAACAGCTTGGATTTCAAGGGTTTAGAGCAATAATTCTCAACCATTTTTAGCCTATGGACCCCTTTCATTCCTGTTTTACCCTAAAACAAAATATTTTCATATTTAAATATTATTAGAAAATGTATAAAAAATTAGAATGTTTTGTGTATTGTAGAAATATAAGTAATTTATTGTGCATAAATTTTAACAACAAAAGGGCCATAATGACCCCAGTTGAAAACCATTGGTTTAAACCAGTAGTTCTAAAGTAGGGTCTATATGGTCCCTGAGGTTCCAAATAGATTTTTGAGGAGTTCACACAACAAAACAGTAAATTGAGAAGCCACAATAATATTTCAAGGGTCCCTGTAAAAATTTTGTTATAGATGTATGTATTGCTATTTATTGCAAGAACCAGCAAGGTTTCTTTCTCTAACGTTTTATATAGTTCAACCAACACAAGATAATGTGGGAAAAACAAAATAAGAAATTTGAAAGAAGTTTCTATAAAACTACTTTTTCAACTTCATTTTTGTATCTGCTTTGCAAGATTCTTTATGTGAATTTGTGTGTTGGAGCAAATTATGTTGTGTCTGGATTGTGTCATATTGTCTACTTTTTAAACATCAAATAATTATGGAGGCCCACCTGAATGAAATAGTAATCAAAGGGGTCCATAGATAAAAAAAATGATTGAGAATGTCTTGTCAATATGACCCATGAGGGTCCATATAAGATTTTTGGTAGTCCAAGCAAGAAAATAGTAAATTGGGGATCCACCACAGTGTTTTAAGGAGACCCTGAAAAAATGTTTGCTTTAGATGTATGAATTGCTGTTTATTGCAAAAAACTGCTAGGTTTCTTTCTCAAACATTTTACGTAGTTCAACCGACACATTAACATGTGAAAAACAAAAGAGGAATTTGAAAGAAGTTTCAATAAAACAAGATTTTAAACATCAAATGGCTATTGGGGTGCAGGGGGTCCACCAGAATAAAACAGTAATCAAAGGGGTTCATAGATGAAAAAATGATTGAGAACACCTGGGCTACAGTAAGGACCAGATGCTGCTTTGGATTCCAAGGATCCACAGCTTTTATCTTTTATATTTTACTTGTTTCACTCACCAGACTGTGACCATGCTGGAGCAACGCCTTGAAGAATTATTTAGTTGAATGAATCAACCCCTGCACATAGTAGTTTTTTTGTTAAGCCTACTATATATTCCATTGGTGCCTTTTGCTGAACTTTTAAATCATGAGGATGTAAACATATGGGGAGGTAAACACTCAAACACTGGTTGTCAGATGTAATTTTTTTTTTAATTGCTTGAAACACTGGCTTCACAACATTAAGTCGTAAAATCTCTCTCGTCATTTAACTGAATGCTTTTTATGCAGATGACGTTCCTGAGAATATTTTTCCTTTTTTTTTTCTGTTTGTTTCAAGCAAAGTAAGCGCTTTCATTAATTATTTTTTCATCTGCAATATTTAGTACTTTAATGAATCCACCTACATACATATGAATATCAGTTTCCAAGTCATATATAACACCTAGATCATACGGAAGTGTGTGTATGTATGTATACATACAAACATACATATGTACATACATACATGCATACATACAAATATATATGTATATATACAAGTAAAAAATGTGTTACGAGCATTTATAGGATAAATTCCTATATAAACTCAACTAACAGTTAAAAAATGGAGAAGAGACCTTGGTAGTTTTTTTGTTAAGCCTACTATATATTCTATTGGTCCCTTTTGCTTAACTTTTAAATTATGAGGATGTAAATATATGGGGACATAAACACACAAACATTGGTTGCCAAGTGGTGGTTATAGGGGACAAACACAATCACAAAGACTTGAACTAAACCTTTCTCACACATATATGTATATATATGCATTTACACATATGTCAGCATCATCATTATTTAACGTCCGTTGTCCATGCTAGCATGTATGTATGTATATACATACATACATACATACATACATACATACAAACATACATGCATGCATGCATACATACATATACACCCACACACTGACATACACACACACACACATATATTATATATATTTTCATCTCGCCTCACACACACACATACACACACGCACACGCACACACTCACACCCACACACATCTGTTTGCGTACCAACTTGTCTCCACTCTTTTGCCTTTAAAAACCCACTTTGCTCTTGTATCGTAAACATCCGCCTTTCACCATGTGCAACTCGTAAACCAGTCATCGTTTTTTCTCTTTCCCTGTTGCCCGCTCTGGATCTTTCTTTCCTCTCTCTTCCTTCTTTATGTTTTCCGACGAAGAGCTCTGCTCGAAACGTCATACCTCCCTGCTTCCATTTCCTGAGCGCCTATTAATAATAATACTGTAATTGTTCCATTGTTGTTGTTTTTTTGTTTCCCGTTTGGATTAAATTATATATAATATATATATATATATATATATATATATATATACATTATATATATATATCCCCCTACATGGCCTTGCTATTTGCTTTTGAGCCAAATTAATAACAACTAACTAACTAACATATATACACACACATATGTATATAACTTATAAACAAGGGCAATAGAAAAATTATTTCAATGCCAATATGCTGAGAACAGACTTTAAATCATCAATTTCCAGATTTATAATATACATTCACTATAGATAGATCTAGCTGTATCTATAGTGAATGTATCTTATAAATGTGGGAATTGACGATTTAAAGTCTCTTCTCAGCATATTGGTATTGAAATAACTTTTCTATTGCCCTTGTTTATAAGTTGTTTATAATTTTAACCTTTATAGGTATTTTAATATGCTGCAACATTTGATGAAATTTTTTCTGAAAAAAATGTTATCCTATATCATTATATATATTATTATATATAATATTATATATTATTATATATAATATTATATATGATATTATATATTATTATATATTATAGGGAGACAAACTAGAAGTAGTTGATAGCTTCCGCTACCTAGGAGACCAAGTCAGTAGCGGGGGTGGGTGTGCTGAAAGTGTAACTGCTAGAGTAAGAATAGCCTGGGCAAAGTTTAGAGAGCTCTTACCCTGCTGGTGACAAAAGGCCTCTCGCTAAGAGTAAAAGGCAGACTATATGATGCGTGTGTACGTACAGCCATGCTACATGGTAGTGAAACATGGCCGTGACAGCTGAGGATATGCGTAAGCTTGCAAGAAATGAAGCCAGTATGCTCCGATGGATGTGTAATGTCAGTGTTCATAATCGTCGAGTGTAGTACTTTGAGAGAAAAGTTGAACCTAAGAAGTGTCAGTTTGGTGTGCAAGAGAGAAGGCTGCGCTGGTATGGTCATGTGACGAGAATGGCTGAAGATAGTTGTGTGCAAAAGTGCTACACACCTAGCAGTTGAGGGAACCTGTGGAAGAGGTAGACCCAGGAAAACCTGGGACGAGGTGGTGAAGCACGACCTTCGAACTTTAGGTCTCACCAAGGAAATGACTGAAGACCGAGTCCTATGGAAGTGTGCTGTGCATGAGAGGACCCGCAGGACTAGTCAGGCCATATCCCGTGGCCCCTACCTGGGACGTAGTCGATCCACCTGTGCATACCTTCCTTCTTGTGACACTTGTGAAGACCTGCTGAGGCAAGTGAAAAAATCAATCAAAATAGATGAACATCAATGGAATTTGTATCTTTGTGGTACCAGTGCCTGTGGCACACAAGAAAACCATCCGAACGTGGCCGTAGCCAGTACCGCATCGACTGGCCTCCATGCTGTGGGAACATAGTGGCACATAAAAACACCATCCGAAGACCCGGCAAGACTAGTCAGGTCATAACCCGTGGGCCCTACCTGGGACGTAGTCAGTCCACCTGTACATACCTTCCTTCTTGTGACACTTGTGAAGACCTGTTGAGGCAAGTGAAAATCAAAACAAATCAAAATAGATGAACATCAATGGAATTTGTATCTTTGTGGTACCAGTGCCGGTGGCACACAAGAATCCATCCGACGTGGCCGTAGTCAGTACCGCTTGTGGTACCAGTGCCGGTGGCACACAAGAATCCATCCGAACGTGGCCGTAGTCAGTACCGCATCACTGGCCATCGTGCTGTGGGCACATAACAAACAACACCATCCGGTCGTGGCCGTTCGCCAGCCTCATCTAGCACCTGTGTCGGTGGCACATAAAAAGTAGTCAGTACCGCTTGTGGTACCAGTGCCGGTGGCACACAAGAATCCATCCGAACATGGCCGTAGTCAGTACCGCATCACTGGCCATCGTGCTGTGGCACATAACAAACACCATCCGGTCGTGGCCGTTCACCAGCCTCATCTAGCACCTGTGTCGGTGGCACATAAAAACACCTTCCGAAGACCCGCAAGACTAGTCAGGCCATAAACCATGGCCCCTACCTGGGACGTAGTCAGTCCACCTGTGCATACCTTCCTCCTTGTGATACTTGTGAAGGCCTGTTGAGGCAAGTGAAAATCAAAATCAAAATCAAATCAAAACAAATCAAAATAGATGAACATCAATGGAATTTGTATCTTTGTGGTACCAGTGCCGGTGGCACACAAGAGAAAACCATCCGAAAGTGGCCGTAGCCAGTACCGCAATCGACTGGCCTCCGTGCTGTGGGCACATGACAAACACCATCCGATCGTGGCCGTTCGCCAGCCTCATCTAGCACCTGTGTCGGTGGCACATAAAAACACCATCCGAAGACCCAGCAAGACTAGTCAGGCCATAACCCATGGCCCCTACCTGGGACGTAGTCAGTCCACCTGTGCATACCTTCCTTCTTGTGACACTTGTGAAGACCTGTTGAGGCAAGTGAAAATCAAAATCAAAATCAAAACAAATCAAAATAGATGAACATCAATGGAATCTGTATCTTTGTGGTACCAGTGCCGGTGGCACACACTTTGTGGTACCAGTGCCGGTGGCACACATGAGAACCATCCGAACGTGGCCGTAGCCAGTTCCGCATCGACCGGCCTCCGTGCTGTGGGCACGTAACAAACACCATCCGATCATGGCCGTTCGCCAGCCTCATCTGGCACCTGTGTCGGTGGCACATAAAAACACCTTCCGAAGACCCGGCAAGACTAGTCAGTCCACCTGTGCATACCTTCCTTCTTGTGACACTTGTGAAGACCGGTTGAGGCAAGTGAAAATCAAATCAATCAAATCAAATCAAATCAAAATCAAATAGACAAAATAGATGAACATCAATGGAATTTGTATCTTGTGGTACCAGTGCCTGTGGCACACAAGAAATCCATCAGTGCTGTAGTCAGTGCGGTGGGCACATGACAAACACCATCCGATCGTGGCCGTTCGCCAGCCTCATCTAGCACCTGTGTCGGTGGCACATAAAAACACCATCCGAAGACCCGGCAAGACTAGTCAGGACATAACCCATGGCCCCTACCTGGGACGTAGTCAGTCCACCTGTGCATACCTTCCTTCTGTGACACTTGTGAAGACCTGTTGAGGCAAGTGAAAATCAAATCAAAACAAATCAAAATAGATGAACATCAATGGAATTTGTATCTTTGTGGTACCAGTGCCGGTGGCACGTGGCACACAATAAAACCATCCGAACGTGGCCGTAGCCAGTACCGCATCGACTGGCCTCCGTGCTGTGGGCACGTAACAAGCACCATCCGATCATGGCCGTTTGCCAGCCTCATCTGGCACCTGTGTCGGTGGCACATAAAAACACCATCCGAGCGTGGCCGTCTGCCAGCCTCGTCTGGCACCTGTGTCGGTGGCACATAAAAAACACATCCGAGCGTGGCCGTTTGCCAGCCTCGTCTGGCACCTGTGTCGGTGGCACATAAAATCACCCACTACACTCTCGGAGTGGTTGGCGTTAGGAAGGGCATCCAGCTGTAGAAACACTGCCAGATCTGACTGGACTGGTGCAGCTTTCGGGCTCCCCAGACCCCAGTTGAACCGTCCAACCCATGCTAGCATGGAAAGCGGACGTTAAATGATGATGATGATGATGATGATGATATATATTATATATAAATATATATACACACACACACACATACATATTTATATACATATATCTACACATACATACACAAATGAATTCACACATACCCACACACATTTATATATGTCTTCCTTTGTATTGAATTTCAAGAATTTCAGTTGAGATGTTTGGATAGCTGCTAAATTAAGCTGACTGTACATTTTTGTCTACAGGCTGTATATGTATATATAACATGATGAAAAAAAAAGGGATCTGGGAGAATAAGAATTCCTCATATTATTCTATGGTTTCTGTATTTAAGGAAATCAGCAATGGCAATACCATCATTTCCTGTTATGCCTACGCTTTCAAACTTATATAATACTTTGGTCAGATCAATTTCAGTCATATGATTGTTAAAATACAGGTGTATAGAAAAAAATCAACCATAGGTGAGAATAACAGAATATTTGAAGATTGGTGATATTGCTGGATTTCTGGAAAATATGATTAAAGCAGTTATCTTTATTTTCTGTTTGTCATTATTTTCAGAGTGTTTGTGTGTGTGGGAGGGGGAGTGTAATAGAGCATTAACGGCACTTTGCAAATAATATGCTTGAGTATAAGAATGTATGTATTTAAAGCTATAGAATTTCTTTCCTGTTGCGTGGTAAGAAGCTTGCCTTTCAGCTACATGGTTCTGAGTTCAGTCCCACTGCATGGCACCTTGGACAAGTGACTTTTACTATTTGGTAGATGGAAACTGAAAGAAACCCACCATGTGTATGTGTGTGTGTGTGCATGTTTGTTCCCCACCCCTGCTTTACAACTGGTGTTGGTGCATTTAAGTCCCTATAGCTTAGCAGTTCTCCTAAAAAGACTGACAGAATAAGTACCAAGCTTTACATAAGTACTTTAAATAAGTACCGGGATCAATTTGTTCAACTAAAATTCTTCAAGGCAGTACCCCACCAGCATGGTCGCAGTCTATTGACTGAAACAAGTAAAAGTAAAAATATGTATATATAGGTACAAGGCCTGAAATTTTATTGGAGCGGGGTTAGTCAATTACAGCAACCTCCAATACTCAACTGGTACTTATAAACTTATAGACCTTGGCTGAATATGAACTAACAAGGTAAAGAAGGATGAAAGGTCATTGAGTACTTTCTCTGGCATTGCTAACGATTCTGCCAGCTTGCTGCTTTATTTAAAGCTTTAAAATAACAACAAAAACAATAATTATGATAATTATTTTTTAAGTTCACAAAAGGCAGTGAACAGGTAGAACTTTCAGAGTACCAGGAAAAGTGTTTTGCAGTATTTCTTCCAGTACCTTACATTCTGAGTTCAAATCCTGTTGGGATTAATTTCAGGTTTTATCCATGCAGGATTTATAAAGTGAAGCACTAATCTACGAGTGGGCTCAATGATATTGACTACTGCTCTTCTATTCGAAATTGCTGGCTTTATGTCTAAATCAGAAACTTTATAAAGCCGCTGGTAATAGAAGGAGCATGCGCCAATGGAAATAAAATCAGGATTGTGACAGTGGAGAGCAAAATATTGTCCTCTGACTTCTTAGTAAACCCTGTCAAAATGCCCAACCTATGCTAGCATGGAAGCAGATGTAAAACGATGATGATGATTGTATATGAGCAGTGTGGCTGTGTGGTAAGGAGCTTGCTTCCCAACACATGTTTCTGTACTCGGTCCCAAAGCATGGCACCTTGGGCAAGTGTCATCTACTATTACCTCTGACAGACCAAAGCTTTGTGAATGGATTTGGTAACCAGAAGCTGAAAAAAACTCATTATATATATATATATATATAATTCGATGACTGGCGTCCGTGATAGTGGGGTGTAAAGAGCACCATACAAGTCTGATCATTGACAGAGCGGCTAACCGGCTTCCGTGCCGGTGCCACATAAAAGGCACCATGCTAGTAGGGTGTTAAGAGCACCATCTGAGCATGATCGTTGCCAGAGCGGCTATCTGGCCTCCATGTCAGTGGCATGTAAAAGACACCATTCGAGCATAATCGTTACCAGCATTACCTTACTTGCACCTATGCCAGTGGCATGTGTAAAAGATTCAAGTGAGGTCGTTGCCAGTACTGCTTGACTGGCCCCGTGCTGGTGGCATGTAAAAGCACCCACTACACTCTTGGAGTGGTTGGCGTTATGAAGGGCATCCAGCTGTAGAAACCCTACCAGATCAAGATTGAAGCCTGGTGCAACCATCTGGTTCGCCAGACCTCAGTCAAATCGTCCAACCCATGCTAGCATGGAAAGCGGACATTAAATGATGATGATGATAATGATGATATATATATACATATGTGTGTGTGTGTGTCTTTGTTTGTCCTCCACCACCATTTGTGTTAAGTCTCATAATTTAGGAGTTTGGTAAGACAAAAAGACCAGTAGAACAAGTACCATGCTTTAAAATTTTTTTAATTAAGTCTAGAAGTTGATTCATTTGAGTAAAGTTCTTTAAGGCTCAGCATGGCTGCAGTCTAATGACTGATGAAAAAAACAAAAGATTAAAGAAAAGATGTGTGTATATATTTATTTATGTACCTGATGAGACCAAGAACAGGTCAAATCATGTGACATACCAAATAAAATCTTTTCCTCATTCCATCCATCTATTTTATTAATACTGTTTCCGCAACCGCCACTACAAAGTTCCTACAATAAGTCTATGGATAACAACAGGTAATCAAAACTGTGCCAGTGCTTTACTCATCATCTACCTATACATTTTGTATAATTTCTCCATTATATATATATATAATATATATATATTATATATATATATATATATATATATAATATATATATATATATACTTATAGCATATTACTCTACCTCTGGTATTTGAGTACTCTTTTTTCCACCTTGTTTCACATTCATGTGCTTACTTCGATATATATATATTATATATATATATATATATCTAATATATATATATATAATATATATATATATATATATATATATATATATATATATATATATGTATATATATATATTATATAATATATATATATATATTATATATATGTATGTATATATATATAATTATCATCATTCATGTACATTTTGCATACAAATATATATGTAGAAACAAATTTATAATAAAAACATAAATGTGTGTGTGTGTATGTGTGTATGAGCATTTGTGCATGTGTGTGTGTATGTGTGTGTGATGACTGCCTCATTTTGTCAGATGATAGTCATCTTACATGCAGAAAAGATACTGAAACATCTGGATGTCATTGGATTTAAGTGACAAAAGCTTGTACAATGCTTTTTGCCGCTCTCTTTTCACAATAAATAGGTTTCAATGACAAGCATTGCAAGATGACTAGTACTAATTTCACTGCAAATTTTATGTCAAAGTACTTTTCTTTGAGAAAAGTTGCCTTCTCCATGGTTGTGTCAAAAAAACACAAAGCCCCTCTTCTACCCTTTGGAAATATATTTAAGCCATAGAAGGGACCCTGACAAGTACTACGGTTCTGAGCCAGAATGGACCTGGGAATAACAGTAATTAAAGGGTGATACCACATTCCCCACAGCACCAGAACTTCCAGACTGTGTGTGTGTGTATACATATGTACATATGCATACATATATACATATATATATATGTGTATGTATGTCTGTATATATATTATATATATATGTATATATATATATGTGTATATATATATAATATATTATATATATATATATGTGTATATATATATATATATGTATATATATATATGTGTGTATAATTATATATATATATTATATATAGTTAATCCACACATGAAAACACAAAGAGAAAACACAACAACGCAAGGAAGTAGAACAATATAGTGTTATTGGACGCTCAGGAAAAAAGGAGGATTTAACGTTTCGAGCGGAGCTCTTCGTCAGAAACATAGGAAAAGGAAAGATCCAAAAAAGGGAAGACCGAAGAAAAAAAATCGCCAACGGTACACATGCAGTCACATTTTGAATGACCGAAGGGAATGGGTGGTATATATACATACATAGTATGTATGTATGTATGTATGTATGTATGTATGTATGTATGTATGTATGTATATATATAATATATATATACTTATATATATATACATATGTATGTATGTATAAAATTAATATAAACAGCAACTTGCAATGTTTCACCAAAAAGGAGACTTATAATTGTAACTAAATGTGACAAGGGTATTAGGAAACACCTACATTGCTAGAAATAAGAGTTAAAATGCTCTACTGCTGTAGTGAATGCACATGAATGAAAACATATACACTAACAAGAACCTTAATTGTCCGAAAAATGTTGGTCAAGAATTCTTAATACAGACATCAGTTTTAGCAGTCTCCATTACCTCATCAGTTAAGCCCACTCAATTGTTTGGTTTTTTTCTGGACCTGCTTTGCTATTTAGTATTTACGTTTTCATCATCCAAATTATTG
>NC_043002.1:90424610-90454610 GCF_006345805.1 Octopus sinensis | reverse complement strand
GAACACATAACAAAAGAATTACCATATATATATATATATATCAATATATATATATCAATACAGCAACAAGGGAGCTGGATAGATGGGACGTGAGATAGCAATACATTAATATGCATCTGCATTAAAAGAAAAAGGAAACATATATGTCTATGAATACCTTTCCCAATGCCCTCAGTTATACATATGTATTTTATCTGGCATTCATTCACACATATGGATGCAGGCCCACATACATATACAGATACATACATACATACATACATACATACATACATACATACATACATACATACATACATACATACATACATACATGCTTACACATCCATAAACGGACAGACTGGTAGACAGACAGATAGACAGAAAGATAACTATCAGTTTCCCTTCAAGCATGATGCTGCAGCCTAATCTATTGACAATGTGTGAGATACACAACTGAGGAAGCAAGCACAATAGCCAATAGGACTGATTACTTCCAAATGCCATTTTACAGCTTCTATCAAGTAAATAGTAATAATAATAATAATAATAATAATAATAATAATAATAATAATAATAATAATAATAATAATAATAATGATAATGATAATGATAATAATAATAATAGATATAAAGGCCTGAAATTTTGGAGGGAGGAGGTAAGTGAATTATGTTGACTCCTCAAATGGTACTTTTCCATCAACCCCAAAAGGATGAAAGGCAAAGTCAACCTCAACAGAATTTGAACTCAGAATGTAAAGACAGATGAAATACTGCTAAGCATTTTGCCTGGCGTGCTAATGATTCTACCAGCACACCACCTTAATAATGATAATCCTTTCTACTAAAGACACAAGGACTCAGGATGTGCTAACAATTCTGCCAGTAGATTACATCAACTCAAGTGCTCAAATGGTACTTATTTTATCGATCCCAAAACAGAGAATCACGAAGATGACCTCAGCAAAATTTAAACTCAGGATGTGCTAACAATTCTGCCAATAGTTATCAGTGATCATCAAGAAAAAAAAAATGCTTTCTAATGATGATGATGATGATAGCCATGAGAGAGAAAAAAATCTAGGTGTACTTCTCAGCCAAAAGAAGATGATAAAGTAATTTTTATAATGAACTTTTCAGATAGATCCATCCTACTTGTAACAACAGCTTTTTGATAATTCAACAACTCAACACAGTAACGCTTAGATACTGAACAAATGCATACAAAATGGTTTTGGAGCTCTGCACATATCTTGGACAGGCCTGGTTCACAGCACTTCAGTGCCTGTAGATTTTGTCCTAAACCATCAATACCCACATGGCAGCGCTGCCATGTCAGGATTTCAGGAAGTTATCTACAATTCTTGAGATGAATGTTCTCCAGAACAGATGAACTAGTTGATTTTCATTGCTGTCTTCAGTTTCCTTAGGAATATTTGAGCTCCTCCTCACCACTAGTCCTCTACAGCACACAATCATAGTACTGCCATAGACCACATTACCCAACTGCAAAGGGCTGTCAGTGCCTAACAACAATGCCAAGCACCTAATTTTTTACTTTACATGACTCAAGACTGCACCTTCATCAAGAAGACAAGTTGTATTGGGTTGTCCGGAAAGTTCAATATATACTTTCCGTTTCATTTTTAATCAACCAAATATGAACTATTTTGTTGCATCATGCATCTCCATCTTTCCTTTAACTTGAAAATACCCTCTTCCCAGAATTGAGGTGGTTTCATGGCAAAGAGTTCATCACGGTATCTTTTTACATCATCCAAGGAATTGAAAGTTTTACCATTAAGACTAGTCTGCAGAGACCTGAATAAGTGGAAATCTGAAGGAGCAATATCTGGGGAATATGGAGGGTGGGGTAACACATTCCAGCCGAGCTGAAGCAATTTTTGTCTGGTTCTCAAAGCATCAAGTGCCGAAAATGAACTTTCTTATCTTCCATTTTAAAGGGTTACAGAATTAACACAGGTTATAGGAACATAAACCCTCTTCCACGAAAAGATAGCTTAAACTGTGCTTTAAATGGAGGTGTAGTCAAATCCTATTTTATGGATTTGACTACTTGTTCTAAAATATTTTATGGATTTGACTACGTGTTCTAAAATATTTTATGGATTTGACTACATGTTCTAAAATATTTTATGGATTTGACTACATGTTCTAAAATATTTTATGGATTTGACTACATGTTCTAAAATATTTTATGAATTTGACTTCATGCTCTAAAATAAATCGAAAGGTAAGCTACTATAAATTGGCATGAACTTTCCAGACAACTCAGTAGAATGATATACCAAACAAAAGGCAATCAAGAGTAGCATATCTAACCTGGTCAAGCAAGAACAAGGGCAAAAGCAATGGTTGGACAGTAATATATAATAGCAGTGACATGTTCACTACCTCAGTCTAAGTTTTCAAGAATAGCTCCCTCTCAGTCCATTTCTGGGGAAGACTGACAATCTTGCTCAGAATTTCATCTCAATTTATATCCACCTGGATAAGTTGACTTTTATTCTGGCATATTCTCTTTTGGACTACATTATCTAATGTAACTGTTTTTGAAGAAATATGTTGTGACTTGAGGGATATTTGTCTTCTATTTCTGGCACAGTAAGCAATCATAAAGGAGGATTTATTCATATGGTTTAAAAGTAGGTTCTTCATGGTCTCTACTGTGGCTACACAAGTCTCTGGCAGCCAAACAGATACAATTAAGTCCAGTTGTGATATAACCTCAAAGAAGTATAGCAGAATTCCTTCCATCTTAATGCTCTGAAGCTTTATATATCTTGGAAGCTCCCAGATCGTTGGGTTTACATGACATCAGTGCACTTCTTGTGGAGCTGATCAGAGCTATTTAACAAGAGATTCAGTTGAAACAGCAGGAATAAAACATGGATAAAAATAGAGGCACCCAACCACTACCACCAACACCACTCCTGAAGCTAAAGGAGAAGAAAAGTAACCTACTAAAAATAAAAATAAAAATACAATGCAAGAAATATAGAAAGGTGAAGAAAAGGAAGAATACAAGAATTGCACAAATAAAAACAAAGAAGGTAAGGTGTTTTTTTTTTGCGAAAATAGTTTTGGGAATCTAAAAACAGATATCTGGGTCAGCTTCTCATTAATGGTTTTTGTTTGTTATTTCTTTCTTTTTTTTTTTGCAAACAATTCTTCTTCCAAAGCTGTAATGAATGGTAAACCAATGAAGTTGAAATAACAGTTATTTTTATATTTACATAGGTTGTTTTTGTTGCTGTTGTTGCTTTATTGCCTATTTATTTTTTAAGTTTTTCGTTTTTTTCATAGCCCTGTTTCAGTATGTATCTCTCTTGGTATCCTCACACACACACACACACACACACGGACATATGTACAAACACACACACAGACACACACGCAGACATATGTACAAACACACATACACACACACTTACATGCAGGTGGTATTTGTATACGTAAATGTAAATAAAAATGGTCTGTGTATATAAACAACACTCATGTATGAAGGTTTGTATATATGTGGTGGGTATATGAAAGAGGTGGGGTGTTAATATGACAGTACAAAAGGTTTTCATATATACATTTATTAAAATCTGCACATACAGTATATTTATCTGAAGGATATATACGCATATGCATATATATGTACCCACACATATATACATACTTACATATATATATACATATTCCTGTATGTGCATATATTCCTATGTACAGACATATGTACACACATACATATATGCATACACTCTTCACCTTCCACCCATCCATCACCCCACTGAATTGCACACCCATCTGTAACTTCCAAATCCTACTTCATGACCCCCAAAACTAGTGCTATCTTCCCCACACCACCTCTGTTCATCTTCAAGATAGACAGAAATCTTGACAAGTTCCTAGTTCAAAGATTCATAGCACCAAGCCATACACAACTAGGCACTTTTAATTAAGTGCACTTTCCATCAAGAGATGGTAAATGGTTTATAGCCCAAACGAAACCACTTTAAACTTGCTAAAATGAGTGGTTTATATGATGGGAACTATAATTTCAAAGTTTTCATGGTGTGATAGTGAGAATCTGATTAAAGACTTAGCAATTAAAAAAAAAAAGAAAGCTTTGCAATTAAAATTCTTTTCAATATTAACAACACGGCAACTTTTACTGGGACCAAGTTACAGGATCACGTCACCCAAAAATTCAGTGCCGGACTAAGACCCATAGAGGCTCTAAGCGCTTAAAAGGTTTTGGTACCCCCATATACTGGGGTTGGACAAAATAATGGTAACACCTAGCATCATAGTATCATAATTTTGAAATATCTATAAAACTATCAAAAGCTTGTTTATTTTTATGTTTTTTGATTTATTATTAGTGTTGCTTAATATCTTTTGCTAAAATTGCTGTTTCTTTTCAGATATCATCAGAAAAAGATAATTAAAATTCATTGAAATGACAAATCTGTCAGACTTTCAAAGAGGTCAAATTGTTGGTGCTCATATGGCAGGAGCTAGCATAACGAAAACAGCTGAAATGTTTGGTGTATCAAGAAGTACTGTCTCGAAAGTAATGACAAACTTTGAGAAAGAGGGAAAAAAACTTCAGAATTGGTCCCTTAGAGCATTGTAAGAATGTTATTTTCTTGGACAAGTCAACCTTTACCTTATTTCTGACCACCGGCCGAGTATACGTGTGGAGACAGCCAAAAGAAGCATTTGACCCAGACTGCCTTCTTCCGACTGTTAAACATGGAGGATCTCTGATGATCTGGTGGGGGGGGGGGCTATATATTGGAAATCTGCCAGCCCAATGGTTTCCCTTCATGGCAGAATTAATAGTCAAGACTATTTAAGCCTTTTATCTGATCAAATGCATCCTATGTTTGCGGAACTGTTTCCAGAGGGAAATGCAATCTTTCAGGATGATAATGCACCAATTCACACAGCTAAAGTTGTTACTGAATGGCACAAGGAACATTCTAGCGAAGTTGAACATCTTATCTGGCCACCACAGTCCACAGATCTCAATATTATTGAACATTTATGGTGCATTTTAGAAAAACAAGTAAAGAGTCGATACCCTCAACCATCATCACTTGGAGACTGTTTTAGCTAAAGAATGGACAAAAATTCCTTTGGAAACAATTCAAACTTTGTACGAGTCCATACTTCATAGAATTCAAGCTGTAATTACTGCCAAAGGCAGTTCCTACCCCATATTAAAATAAATTTGTTTGAAATTTTAAGGTGTTTCCGTTATTTTGTCCAACACCTGTATATGTAATTCAAAGTATAAACAATAACAAAGAATGGAATAAATTTTTAGTTTTCAAAATGAAACAAAACTAACAATAAGATAGAAAAAGATTTTTGTTTTTGAAAACTTCCACTTAATCTATAATTGAAAAGTTTTCTCCTACTTTTTTTAATTGCAAAGTCTTTGATCAGATTCTCACTATGACTCTGAAATTATATTTCCAATCATATAAACATCATCATCATCGTCATCGTCATCGTCATCACCACCACCACCACCATCATCATCACCATCATTGTTTAACATCAATTTTCCATGCTGGCATAGGGTGGATGGTTTGACACTATCTCGCCAGCTGTTCCAATTCTAATTGTCTTCTCTGGCATGGTTTCTACAGCTGCATGCCCTTCCTGCAAGAGAAAGACCTCTCAGCTGGTAGAGGGGGTGAGGGCATGGCCATGAAGGACATGCCTGTATGTATGGATGGTCGCTTAGAATATCATTTTAGCAAGTTTAAAGTGATTTCTTTTGTGCCATAAACCATTAAGGGAGGCAGTGCACTGCTTCACTTGATGCCCTAAGCATGTATTTATTTTGCTTAATGGTTAATCCAGTACTGAGCATGTCTTTTAACTTCATATACAGGGTGTCCCAAAAATCACTGATGGGTTTCAGTTTTTAATAACTTCCTTGACTTTGCAAATAAATGCAGGAAATATTGATACAATATAAAGGGCATAAAGAAAATTAATATGCACAAGTCAAATTGTGCAACACCCCTACATCACATATGAACAATATGACATCACTTAAATGGCAGCCATTTTTGACTTCACACACCTGTGCTCTTTCCAAAACTTGCACCATAACACCCTCAAAAGTTTCAAACCCCACCTCTCCGACTTATCTATTGATATTCTCCTTCAGTTGAACCAGGATCTCCAGTTTGTTGATGTAAACCCCTCTTTCAGTTATCTCCATAAGAAAAAATCCAGGCTAATCAAGTCTGGAGAACATGAAGGCTAGTTGACATTGCCATAGCAGGAGATTATTCTTTCTCCAAAGCACTGCCATAGCAATTGCATTGTTTCTCTAGACAGTATGAGAAGTTGCCCCATCTTGCTGAAACCATGTGTGAGGTCTAATTTGAATGGCCTTCACATTCCCCAGACTTGACTAGCCTGGATTTTTTCTAGTGGGGATACCTGAAAGAGAGGGTTTACATCAACAAACCAGAGACCCTGACACAACTGAAGGAGAACATCAATAGAGAAATCAGAGAAGTGGGGTCTGAAACTCTTGAGGGTGTTATGGTGCACACACACACACACACACACACACACACTGATGTATTCTTGTAACAGTATCAAGTCCTTAACAGTGTGACTTCACTGGGATGGTGCTGTCTCACCAAATATCTTGCTTTCAGTCACATTCTTTCTCTTTCATTTTCTTTATTCTTTTTTTCTTTACTCTTTTACTTGTTTCAGTCACTTGACTGTGGCTGGACTGGAGCACCACCTTGAAGGGTTTTAGTCAAACAAATCGACCCCAGGACTTTATTTTTTTTTAAAGCCAAGTGCTTGTTCTATTGGTCTCTTTTTACCAAACTGCTAAGTTATGGGAACATAAACACACCAACTCTGGTTGTCAAGTGGTGATAGGGAGGGGGGTACATACTTTTCAGTTGTTTCTGTTGTAGCTTGACCAATGGTCTAAAGGGAGATTGCTTTGCCCTCCAGCCAAACCTTCATAGAACATGCTGAACATTACTATGAGACAAATTTGAACATCATTTGATGAAATGTCCTCACAGTAAGTTTTATGAATTGTGCTGAAAGCATAAAGCATTTAATGACAGTTACCATTATCAACATCATTATCTTCGCCATCATTATCACTAACATATCTCTCATTTATTTACTCTCATTTACTTGTTTCAGTCATTTGACTGCAGCCATGCTGGAGCACCACCTTTAGTCGAGCAAATCAATCCTGGAGCTTATTCTGTGTAAGCCTAGTACTTATTCTATTGATCTCTTTTGCCAAACTGCTAAGTTACGGGGGCCGTAAACACACCAGCATCGGTTGTCAGGACAAACACTGACATACAAACATATACACACATACACATACATACATATATGTACATATACATATATATATACATATACATATATATACATATATATATACATATACATATACATACATATACGACAGGCTTCTTCCAGTTTCCGTCAACCAAATCCACTCACAAGGCTTTGATTGGCCCGAGGCTATAGTAGAAGACACTTGCCCAAGGTGTCATTAAGTAGGACTGAACCGATGACCATGTAGTTGGTAAGCAAGCTACTTACCACACAGCCTCTCCTACATATTCATATTTTTGTTTTCAGGAGTTGGCCAAGTCTGTTGCAGCACAGCAACCACAGCAACTTGCTATTTGTCTCATTTTTTTATCATCTCCTTCATATGGTCCACTAGAAGTATATATTGGAAGCACATTCTAATCACTATATGTATAGTTTTTCATCTGTCTTTACATTTTGAGCTCAAATTCCGCTGAGGTCAACTTTGCCTTTCATCCTTTCAAAGTTGATAAATTAAGTACCAGTTGCATACTGGGGTCGATCTAATCGACTGCCCCACTCCCCAAAAGTATATATGTAGTTTGTTATTATAATTACAACAACCTAAATTAAATAGATGCATGGCTATGTGGTTAAGAAGCCTGCTTCTCAGTCTTTCAATCATTGGTTCAGTTCTGTTGCATGACACCTTAGACAAGTGTCTTCTAGTACAACCTGAGGCCGACCAAAGATGTGTGAGTAGATTTGATAGATAGACACTGAAAGAAGCCTATCATGCATTATCATCATCATCAGCATTTAACATCTTATAGCCACAGGCATGGTTGTGTGGTAAAAAGCTTGCTTCCCAGCCACATGCATCTGGGTTCAGATCCACTGTGTGGCACCTTGGGCAAGTCTCTTCTACTATAGTCTCGGGCTGACCAAAGCCTTCTGAGTGGATTTGGTAGACAGAAACTGAAAGAAGACTGTCATATATATATGTATATGTACCTATGTGTTTGTTTGTGTCTGTCTGTCCTCCACCATCACTTGAAAACAGATGTTGGTGTGTTTACATACTCGTAACTTAGAAGTTCAGCAAAAGAGACCAACTTATATATATATAGGCGCAGGAGTGGCTGTGTGGTAAGTAGCTTGTTAACCAGCCACATGGTTCCGGGTTCAATCCCACTGCGTGGCATCTTGGGCAAGTGTCTTCTGCTATAGCCCCGGGCCAACCAATGCCTTGTGAGTGGATTTGGTAGACGGAAACTGAAAGAAGCCTGTCGTATATATGTATATATATATATGTGTGTGTGCGTGTTTGTGTGTCTGTGTTTGTCCCCCTAGCATTGCTTGACAACCGATGCTGGTGTGTTTACGTCCCCGTCACTTAGCGGTTCGGCAAAAGAGACCGATAGAATAAGTACTGGGCTTACAAAGAATAAGTCCCGGGGTCGATTTGCTCGACTAAAGGCAGTGCTCCAGCATGGCCGCAGTCAAATGACTGAAACAAGTAAAAGAGTAAAAGAGAGATATAAGTACTAGGCTTACAAACAATAAGTCCTGGGATCAATTTCTTTAACTAAAACCCTTTAAAGTGGTGCTCCAGCTTGGCTACAGTTTAATGACTGAAACAAGTAGCAGATAACAGATATATATATTTTTATTAATATTTAGCAGAAGCAACAGAGTGGCACAAGGTGCAAGAGTTTCATGTGATGGCACTCATCACATTGATAAGTACCAATGCACGAAACTTTTGGTCCTTGCGTCACTATGTTTCTTCTGTTAAATATTAATAGAAATATGCATATACTCATATTCTGAGTTCTATTTTTCCTGTTTGCAACAGCTATATATATATATATATATATAGTTTGTATAATATATATATAATATATATATAATAAGGCGGGCTGGCAGAATCGTTAGCACGCCGGGCGAAATGCTTTGCGGCATTTTGTCCGCCGCTGCGTTCTGAGTTCAAATTCTGCCGAGGTTGACTTTGCCTTTTATCCTTTTGGGGTCAATAAATTAAGCACCAGTTGCGCACTGGGGTCGATGTAATCTGTCCTTGTTTGTCCCCTCTATGTTTAGCCCCTTGTGGGTAGTAAAGAAATATATATATATATATTGTTTAAATTTACAAAAAAAAAAACAAAACACAAAGACATGTATAAACAACAAACAAGTGTATTAGTTTAATGCTGGGGAAGGTGAGACAGTCTTTTACATTTCGAACCTATGCTCTTCAACAGAAAGGAAATATATATATATAAAAGTGTGGCTGTATGGTAAGCAGTTTGTTTCCCAACCACATGGTTCCAGGTTCAGTCCACATTGAGTCTTCTACAATAGCATCAGGCCAACCTAAGGAATGTGAAAGGATTTGGTAGATGGAAACTCGAAACTGAAAGAAGTTCCTTGTATGTGTGTGTGTGTGTGTGACTGTTTGTACCCTTGTCTTAACATAATTCGATGGTTGTAAATGAGTGTCACCATCATACAAGTGAGGTTGTTCATTTCCAGTCTTCGATAGAAAACATGTTTGGCTACAGGGAAATATTACTTTGCTTGAAAACAGATTAAAGGCTGCTGGCAGGAAAGGCAACCAGCCATAGATAAATTTACCACAACAAATTCAGTCTCACCCATGCAAGCATAGAAAACTAGACATTAAATTATGATGGTAAACTGGGAATAAAAGTGACCCACAAGTATCTAACAACCATCACACTTGAGATAACTGATTAGGGGTGGTCTCACTCCTGGAAGCTGTCTTCTAACTTGCTTGAGTGTGTTGGGTGTTTGTTTCATTATACTGAATAATAAAACTAAAATAAACACAAATACATAAGGTGTACTAGCCATCTGAATGTGGCTAGCCACTGGGGGTGGGGTGTTACTGATGCTTTTAGCCCCAGGCGATCAACGTCACCAGATGGACTTTAGACACTATCTCAGTGCCCTTGTGTTATTTGCAAAGGGAGGTCATCCTCCCTCGAAGACCTAAGTACTACATATGGACTATAGTTTCAAGGTAATTGCCTCTCGTCAACACATGGTAAGCACCGGTCTTCGATGAAGGAGTCCCCTTGCAAATAATATATAACGTTTTTCACAAATACATATCTTTAAAAAAATGATATTCAATATGATCATATCAACTCATGTATTTTGAATTAAATATAAAATAAAAATTTATTAAAATACATACATACATACATACATACATACATACATACATACATACATACATAAATACATACATACATACATACATACATACACATATATATATAATATATATATATATACATGTAGGATTGAGTTATTATTGAGCTATATAAGAATTGATGCAGCAGGTTAACATTCATTACACGAAACATTGTTGATATTGGCCAAATAATATTTATAAATATTGATCTCAGTTGTAAACTTTGATGTTTTGTTCTGTTACTTATATTGAGTATGCTTATATTTCATCAGTTTGTTGTCCATAAGTGAGAAATAGAAGCATACCCAATATAAGTAACATACCAGATATATATTTATATCATCAAGTGCTGTATGATATATATACACACACACACACACACACACACACACACATATGTATATATATATATACATATGATATACGATGTATATCTATATATATATTAAGATGAGAATGTGTGTGTGTCTGTGAGAATCCCTAAAACTCAAGAATTACATAACTGACTTCATTCAAATTTTACACATACATTGCATATGGTCCGTGGAATGTCCAAAATTCTGAGGCCCCCACCACATAAACGGCCCCTTTCTACAGATAATGAAAGATTTGGCTGCTATTTTTAGCACGCATTGCTACCAAATAACAGCTATCTGTTTGTGATTCAAATCAGATTCACACATTTTCCTCCAAGTAAATAACTTAATCATTCTGTCATTGAACAATGCAAATTGACACTTCTTTTTTTGCATATACCCTGTATGGTGTATAGTTGTTTCCCATTCAACAACTTATGTCCAACTGGACAGAATCTAAATGCACTCGTGGTCCACTTTACAAACATTTACATACTCTTTTATGAGATAACATTTCATGGTTGACGAAAGCCTTCTGAGTGGATTTTGTACATGGAAACTGGAAGAAGACTGTCATATATATATATATATATATATATATATGTATATTTGTGTGTGTGTGTGTGTTTGTGCCCCACCATTGCTTGACAACCGATGTTGTGTTTATATTCCCATAACTTAGTGGTTTGGCAAAAGACACTGATAGAATAATTTTACAAAGAATAAATCCTGCAGTCAATTTGTTCGACCAACATTGGTGCCCAAGTATGGCCACAGCCACATGACTGAAACAAGTAGAACAATACAAAAACTATGCCATTTTAATCCCAAGCAAGGCCGGGTATCTCTGCTAGTATATATATATATATATATACACACACCCACATATATATCATATATATATATATATATATATATATATATATATAAATATATATATATATATACAGGTGGTGTACAAAACAAACAGATGTATTAGTATAATACTCAGGAATTGAAAAAGTCTTTTACGTTTCGAGCCTGTGCTCTTCTACAGAAAGGGCCACTGAAAAAACAAG
Source organism: Octopus sinensis (assembly GCF_006345805.1). Lineage (NCBI taxonomy): Eukaryota > Metazoa > Mollusca > Cephalopoda > Octopoda > Octopodidae > Octopus > Octopus sinensis. The sequence goes on along the minus strand of NC_043002.1, from coordinate 90,442,647 downwards.
GAGAGAAAAAAAATGTGTGTACCTTCTTTATAATGTTATCAGTTAACTTGAAAATAAGTATATGTATTGATGGAAAACCTCTATAAATGGCTGATGATTGCTCAACATTTTAAAACTGTTGTAATACTTACAATGTTTAATAAAATGATGTAGCGTGAAATGATCATACCAAATTACCGAAGATATTCTTGTAGCTTATTTTGATTATATATGTATATATATATATATATATATATCGTAAAGTGTACTAGCCATCTGAATGTGGCTAGCCACTAGGGGGTGGGGTATTACTAATGCTAGCCACATTCAGATGGCTAGTACACTTTACGTTGTCGAGCGGTTACTGTTTATATCTCGTTCAGAGATTTATTAATGCTTATATATATATCATCTGAGTAATAATCATATAGCATGCATTTCCAGAGCTCTTCTACAGTTATCGGCTACCATATGCCATCATACATTAGGAATACCCCTTTTATTTGGTATACATGAGGAAATCCACTAGTAGTCACAAAATTCCAGCAAAAGATTTAATAATACAAGAAGATGAAATGAACAGGCTTTAATCCAACTTTCAGAAATTGCTTCTGTGCATTAGCATCAGATGTTCATTGCTGAGTTTTCATATTATAGATTTTATGATATAAGTATTATATAAACATAATTCATCAATAGCTGTGTACCTGCACATCATCAGGTGAGTGCATGGCTATTGCTGGATTTATATAATAAGGTGCATATATGAAACACTCAGCAAGTAACAGCTGATGCTAATGCACAGAAGCAATTGTTGTAATTTGAATTAAAGCCTGTTCATTTCACGTCCTTGAATTATAAATTTTATTTATACACACACACACACACACACAAACACACACACATAAACATACATAAACATACATACATACTTATATATAACTAGCAGTATCGCCCGGCGTTGCTCGGGTTTGTAAGGGAAATAACTATATAAGCATTTTTGGAGTTGTAAAGTATAATAGCCATCTCAATATGGCTAACCACAAAGGGAGGTGTTACTGTAGCTTTTTACGTTCTGAGATTTAATAATACATTTTTAGAGAGTTACTTCCCTTATATAATAGCAAAAAATGCATTAAAAATATGAAAAAATGATAGTAATTTTTTTTGAAATCGTAGACTCATCATAGACCCGTGCTAATACCCAGAAGGGCTCGATGTGAATCACGACTATAAGATACCCACTTTTGGTTACACTGCACCGCAAAATGTGGGAGTAGTTAGGAATCTAAATCGTAGGAGACAGACACACAACTTCACTTTTATATATAAAGATTATTACTACCCTTTCAGGTAGTAGTATAGAAAAAATAAATGAAGTTGAAAATGCACAGATATGAAGATTTATTTACATTAAAATGAATCCACTTAACCAGTTTCACATTTGTATGATTTTCAAAACTGTAGGTTTTGAGGAATGTGGAGTTGTGCTGCAAACTGTATCATAAATCTTCGTAAATATTCTTTACGCATTGTCAACTTTATCTATTTCCATTTTGTGAGTGTGTGTGTGTGTGTGTGTGTGTGTGATATTAGCATTTGTTGGAATGAACAATATTGGTGAATTGTATTGATACATTCTATAGTATAATTAATACCAATAAAATCAAACATTGTCCACACTCTTGTAATTTAGATATTTTCAGCCTCTTTGAGCAGGAAACATCTACTATTTAGAACAGATATATGACTAAAACCAGAGAAAGAAAACAAGTATGCATCTAAGCCACAGTGATATGATAGAAAATATCAGTTGAGCAGATATACTATGCAAATGATATTTCATCATCACCATCAGTAACAGTAGTACTAAAGGATCAACAGTTTATACATAAGATTAACAAAGGCCTTGAGGAAATTCCTTCAGTATTCTGTTTTACTCTGGCAGTGAGATAAAACAATATATAGACATAAAATATATTCAGGTCATTGGAAACAAGAGAATTAGTGGGACTCGCAAATATACAAATGTATTTGATAGCATCGGATCTGATTCTATCTTTTGAGATAAGACAGTTGTATACTTTTTGGAATATCGACAGGAAATTTATGAAAAACACAAACACATATATATATACATAAAACACAAAAATATATGCACATACACACAAACACACACACACACACACACATATATATATATATATATATATATATATATATATATATATACATATACATATATGCATATACACACATATATACATATATATATGTATACACACAGACATATAATGTACACATGTATATATACATATACACACACATACATACAAGCACACATACACACAGATATGTGTTACAGATTTCATATGCAAAAACACTAAAATACTAAATTATTTTTTTCTCTCATTTGTACCCGTAATCACAAGTTGGCTGGTCTTTTTTTTAAAAACAAAATGCTGACATATTAAACACTAGATATGATAAAATTCTATATAAAAGAGGCAAAATAAATGAGTCTACACTATCAACCAATCAGAGGAAGGGAGGAAATTTGCATTGTATCTGAAATGCTTTCAATTTGAGTCTCTATCAGCAAATCTGACGCACATCTATGTACACAAATCATAAAACCACTAATATTTAAAAGCACAACAAACAAAGTCTTGTTAGTAATCAGCTCTGATACTGTAGCAAAACTGAACCATATTTTAAACACAGCCGTGTTTGCTTTCTATTTCCTTCTGTTCTTTTTATGTTTATCTTTCTTTAAAATCGTATGTATGTGTGTGTGTGTATAGTTATGCACATGTATGCATGCACACATACAGAGGACACATGCATGCAATATACTAAAATTGTGCCATGAGGAATATGCAGGAAATAGGAATACAGTGTAGCTTTAGTCAAACGAATGAAATACATAACATGTATTGAGTTCGTCTTTCTATTGTTTATAGATGTTTTTATACATGGAGTGTATATATATATATATATATATATATGTATATATATATATATCATCATCATCATCACCATCATTGTTTAACTCTATCTTCCATGCATGTGTAGGACAGTTGACAGGAGCCGGCCAGGTATATATATATATATATATATATAATATATATATATATATATATATATATATATACTCATACACACACACACACACTCACATACATACATACATACATACATACATACATACATACATACATACATACACACATGCACACACTCATATGAATAGATATATGTGTAGATATATGTGTGTGTATAAATATATATTCATATATGTATATAGATAGATGGAGAGATACATGGTGGCAGGATGAAAGGATGGGGACATGAATGGATGAATGGATGGATGGATGGATAAAAAGATAGATAAAAATCTCACTCATAAATTGAAAGAGATTGAGACAAGGAGTAAATAAACAAAGAAAATTATATGGAATCAGACAAACAAAAAACCAAACATATAAAAATGAAGAAAAACAACAATGAAAAGTTAACAATGAAAATAAATATGCCAATGGAAGAAACAGGTGAATCTAACATTTTGTGTGATATCCATTATCAAAGAGAAGGTAAAGGAATAAGAGATCAAGAGAAAAGTAAAACATGTAATACTGAATTTACGATGACTGTTTACATGATAGGCTTAGTGTAAAGTGGAAGTTGGGGAATGAGAAAGAAGGACCAGAAGTGGCAACACCAGAACTTGGGCCACAGTGAGAATAAATGGAAAGAGGATGGGAGAGCACACAAGAAAGAAAGACAGCATGTGAAGAGAGAGATAGACAGCAAAGGGGAGAGCAAAGAGAAAGAGAAAGAGAGAAAGAACGAGGGAGGGAGAGAATAGTAGCAGTGGAGGGAAAGAGAAAGTGAAAGAGAGATGGGATGCTTATGACACTAGTGTGTATGTGTGTGCATGTGTATGTGCGTGTGTGTGTGTGTGTGAGTAAGCGTGCACATATATCAAGTGAAGTGTAGTTAAATGTGCAATGTTTTCATTTGTGTAAATGTTAAATAGTATCTAATATGTGTCAAGGAAACGTTTATGTATCTAGGTGGGCACCAGCCATTTGAGCAATCTAATACATCCAGCTAAGAAAGTAAATACACACACACAAATACAAACAACATGCATACATAGACATGAACACATAACATACACACACAAACACTATCTAGTGATTTTACTCGTGCATATGCTTGAGGTAATGATTTATGTGGTGGTATGGATGTATAGAAACAGTGTGTGGTAAATATGCGAAACCTATGTTTGATGCATGTGTGTGGTGTGATATGCTGTGGAGAAATATGTGTAGAGGTAAAAGGTTGGAGCAGTGTTTGTTAATGTAAAATGAGATGGTGTATGTACCAGTGTGTGTCTGTATGCACATGTGCATGTGAGCTTAGTAATTCTGCCCACATGCCTATACGTGAGTGGTATGTGGATATATGAATGTATAGGATGGTGTATGTGATCTGTGAGATATATGTGTGTGAGTGTGACATGCTATACCGCTGTATGGTGCGAGAGGGTACAGTTATGTGAACATGTCTGTGTTAGTCATAGACAAAAGGGGAGGAGTAGCCAAAATAGATGACATGCTCTTTGAGGTAGCAAGAAGTAGGTGGGGGGTGGTCTGTGAAGGGAAATAACACAACAGACTAAGAGAAGGGGATCGACAAATCTTTAATAAGAGAAGGGTAGTAGTGTATGCAGGTGAGCTGAAGTGGCAACCGATGGTGATATGGTGTTGCTTAGGCACAAGTCATATTGAGGTTACACACACACACACACACATACACACACACACACAACATTTTATTTGGAGTCAAGTCTTGTGTCTATGGACGCACAGTTTTATATATAAGCTGAGAGTCCTTTTGTGTTTTTCTTGTATTGTCATGTAAATTACTTGGTGAGCTCACAAAAAAATGATTGGCACTAGGAAGGGCATCCAGCTGTAGAAACCATGGATGATGCCATCTGTTGAATCAGATGCTGTCAAACTGTCCAAAACAGGTCAGAATGAAAAACAGATATTAAGTGATGATGAAGACATACATGCATACATACATACATACATACATACATACAAAGATACATAGATGTATATATATGTACACATATTTAGATACATATGAATATAGATACATATACTAATAATCACATATATAAATATATATGTATATATGTATAAATATATATATATATATATATATATATATATATATATATATATATGTGTGTGTTGTGTGTGTGTGTATGTAATCCTTTTTATCATCATCATCATCATTTAATGGCTGCTTTCCATGCTGGTCTGGGTTGGATGCTTTGACAGAAACTGGCAAAGCCAAGGCCCACACCAGGCTTCATAGTCTGTTTTTGCTTGATTTCTACATTTGGATGCCCTTCCTAACACCAACCACAGTAGAGAGTATAACAGATGCTTTTTATATCACACCATCACCAGTGCATTTACATGGCACCATCATCAATGCTTTCTATGTGGCACCAGCACTAATGCTTTCAACATTGCACCTTGGTTTTAGGATATTAATTCTGTAGTGGGTAGATCTGCTACAGTATATATATATATATAAACACGCACACACACACACACTTTGGAAATGTAACTGCACTGGATTTTCCTTCTTTCTCTTTGGATTTTTCTCTTTCTGATGAAGAGCTGTGTTCAAAACATTAACACCGCTCTCCTTTCACCAACCATTAAATTAATATATTTCTTGTGCACATTCTCACATTTGTTTTATTCTTTTTTCTTCTGTTTTTTAATTGTTTGTTCTTTGAATTCATAAAAAGCACTATCCGAATGTGGCCGATGCTTAGTGACCCCTGAGTGGCTCCTGTACCGGTGGCATGTAAAAAAGCACCATCCAAACGTGATCGATGCCAGTGACCTCCAACTGGCTTCAGTGCCAGTGGTACATAAAAAGCACCATCCAAACGAGGTAGATGCCAGTGCCCTCTGACTAGCTCCTGTGCCATTGGCACATAAAAAGCACCATCCAAACGAAGTAGATACCAGTGCCCCCTGACTAGCTCCTGTGCCAGTGACACATAAAAAGTAGCACCATCCAAACGTGATTGATGCCAGTGCCCTCTGACTGGCTCTCGTGCCAGCGGCATGTAAAAAGCACTAACTGAACATGATCGATGCCAGGGCCCCCTGGCTGCATCCTGTGCTGTGACACATAAAAAGCACCTACTACACTCTAAGAGTGGTTGGTTTTAGGAAGATCATCCAGCCGCAGAAACATTCCCAGATCAGATTGGAGCCTGGTGCAGCCGCTGGCTTTACAGACCTCAGTCAAACTGTCCAACCCATGCTAGCATGGAAAACGGACATTAAACAATAATGATGATGATGATGATGACGATGACGATGACGACAATAATTGAAGCAGTATTAGTAACAAAGGTAAACTTTATATCCAACTTAATATAGATGTCTTGTTATTTGGTGACCTCACTGGTGCCAGTAACACACAAAAAAATCACCTCCTACACATTGTAAAGCATTTGGTATTGGGAAGGCATCCAGCTGTAGAAACCAGATCAAAACCAAAACTGGAGCTTGACACATGTATGAGGGGATCTCTCAAGGCTTATTACACAGTATTTGGTGTTCTAACAAGACAGCCATCTTAAGTTGGATATAAAGACTACCTTTTGATATTAATACTGCTTCTGTAGCTAATAATAACTTTTTAATAAGCCTGCTTACTATTTTCAACATCAGTGCCAGAAGTGATGCTGATATTCTATATATCATAGCAGCAAAATTTGACTAGCACCTGGTGACTGGACGCCTCCCACTGATGATTCCCAGTAGAATGAAATATATATATATATATATATATGTGTGTGTGTGTGTGTGTGTGTGTTATATGCTCTGTAACAGCATTGGACTACGTTAGCTCCTATTTCTAGCAATGTAAGTATCATTCACACCCTTAGTGAAGTTTACTTGATGACTATAATTTTCCTTTATGGCATACCATTGCAAACAGCTGAATTTTTTTTTTAATTTTATGCATATATATATATGTATATATATATATATAAAGGGTAAGATTTATTAATTAATAAATAATTAATAATTCCACTAAGTAGTGATTTGGCATGTAAAAGCCCACTATCAGTAAACTTAAACGATATTTATTAAAAAAAGGGTTTGGCTGCTATTTCTAAAGTTCGGTGTGTGGTGAAGCAAATTCTTTTGCCTAACCCTTATTATAATATATATATGTTTATATATATATATATATTATATATATATATATATATATATATATATTATATATATATATATTATATGTATATATATATATACATACATACATTCACACATGCACGCACTGAAGACGTACATAATCATCATCTTCATCATCATTATCATCATTTAACATCTACCTCCATGCAGGTATGGGTCAGATGATTTGACAGGAGCCAACCAGGTGGAAGACTACCCTAGGATATTGTGTATGTGTTTGGCTGGATGTCCTTCCTAACATCAACTGCTTTGCAGAACGGAACAAGTGGATTTTACATGGCACCAGCACAGATGAGGTCAACTTTGGCATGCTTTTTACAGTTGGATACCCTTTCAAATGCCAACCACTTTACAGTTTGGGCTGGATACTTTTTACATGGCACCAGCACCAGTAGGGCCACCAAGTAACTTAGAAGACAAGGAATTTGGAGAGGAGAAGGCAGCATCGGAAGACGTGATCTTGTGTCAGATGATGAAAGGTTAGAGTATGACAGAGAGACAGAAACAAGTGTCTTGCTATAGAAGAGGTAACCATGAAGAGTACCATAGTTCTATAGTATCACATGGCAACACTGTTGTTGTTCTTGTTCTTGCTGTTAGTGGTGGTGGAGATTCCACTTTTGATAGTACTATTATTTCTTCTATATTTGTGTGTGTGTGTGTATATATATATATATATATTATATATATATATAGATAGATAGATAGATAGATAGATAGATAGATATATTGGCCTCCACGACAGTGGAGTTAAAATTTCAGGAGGACGATTGGGATCACGTGGATGAGAAAGGTGCGATCCAGAGAAGAGTGGACAGCGTGCTGTGACCCACGGTGTCAAATGGACACCTGACGGACTGGTCGGTCAAGGTGATCAAGGTGATATATATATAGATATATACACACATGCACATTCGTACATACATATGTACAGGGTGTGGTGAATAAATTGTCATCTAAATAACACAGAAACAAAAATAACACTGACATCACATTTTAACAGATATATTTGCCAAAATTACATAGAAATATCTTGAAAGAGTAAATTTATTCAATAAAATCGCCTTTGGCTTCAACCATGTCCAGACAACTTCAGAATCTCCTGCAACTCTTCTGGACAGTCTCCTTGTTTTTAAGTTGGTGAATGCTACCATAATCCTTGCCTTTAGTTCATCTTTGGTTTTACAAGGAGTTTTGTTGGTCTCTCACTCAACTGTGCCCCACACATAATAATCAAGGGTTTTTGTAGTTTGAAGACTTAGGTGGCCAGATGTTTGGGTTGATGTGGTTGCAGAAATTGTCTGACAGCCACGATTGGGTTCTGTTTGTGTGGCATGGTGCAGAGTCCTCTTGCCAGACCTAAGGTCATCCACCAGCCACCCTCTTGACCCAGGGCTGCACTACCTCCTCCAGGCACTTAATGTAGGCCTCTGTGTTGAGTCTGAGGCTGTGTGAGAAGATGAATGGAGGCATAACGTCACCATCACTAGTGATCATGTCAAACACCATGATGTTGATAGGATGTTTGATTTTTATCACTCTTGGTACATGTTTTGGGGACACAGTAATACCCAGATTGACATCCCAAACACTCTGAAATATTCATATTGGAGCTTCCAGTATGAATGCCAAGCAGTACAGCATGTTGTTTCCAAAACTATGTGATGCTGCTGTTTTTCTCACAGACGGTGCCCAACTGACCCTACTATGCTGTTTAGTCAGCAAAATCAAAAACAGACAATGAGCATGCGCAAAATTAAAAATATGAAATGGCAACAATTTACCCATCACACCCTGTATATACACAGACAGCCAGCCAGCCAGCCAGACAGACAGATAGATAGATAATGTACAGTTGCAACTTATTGATTTGTGTGTAAAATTTGCTAAAGTCACACAGATCATTTTGCATGAATATAGAGTAGTTAATACATGCAAACATCTGATGAGAGAAATCTATTTGATTACTGATCCAATATATAAATGTGTGTCACCATCAACACCACCACAAACCTCATCTCTTTATCATCATCATCATCATCATCAACATAGACACCGGTATCATAATCTTCATTAGGGAACTTCTACATGGTACCAAACCATGTTAAAAATAACAGTCAAAGCTTTGAATCACACTCTATTGCCTTAAGTATGGAAAGGACTAATTAGATAATGTACCAACATGGTCGTCGTGGCTGGAATGTCTTTGGAAATAAGTCTGTTGGATCAAAGATGACCTGGAGTTAAACAACAACATCTTCATTAACCACACCACCACCACCACCACCACCACCACCACCACCACCACCACACCACCACACTTATCACCATCACATTTGAGGCAGCAAGCTGGCAGAATCATTAGCATGCCAGGCAAAATGCTTCCTAGCATTTTCATCTGTTCATCCTTTCAGGATCGATAAACTAGGTACCAGTCATGAACTGGGGTCAATGTGATCGACTTAGTCCCTGACCACAATTCAAATTCCTCTGAATATGACACTGCTTATTTTTTTTTATCATAAAAGTTTGGTACTTATTCTATCAGTCTCTTCTCCTACACACACGAATATATAAATATATGCACACAGCACACACACACACACACACAGCACAACACACATACATACATACACACACACATATTACAACATTGACACAAAATACTCACAATCATTATCGATCTGTTACACATCAAAACCAAAATACTTAAACTAAGACACCTCACATATATGAACACATTTGAATTAGATCAAAATTCTAGCTAACAAAGGAAATTTTTTTTTGTGGTTACTGAATTTGCTAAAAACAGAAGCTAACCTCCCTCAAATCATAACCCAACATCTTAGCCCTTTGCCAGTCCTGGCATTTATGCATCATATACAATGCACATTCTCCATATTTTTGACCATCAGAGTAACTTGGGACTTACGAAAGAAAAGCTTTATATTACTCAGAACATATGAATCAAAGTCTGAAAACAAGCATGGATTTCTAAGACAAACTTATGAAGACGTTTTGTACAAGGAAAGGGTTTTAAAAAAAAGGATTCATCAGTGAAATTCTGGTTTAAACAACCATATAACCCCTAGTAACATTTTTTAGTCTTGGGAGTTTCCAGAAATTTGTATGAATTTCTGTTCTATGCACAGGAATTCATATGATTATGCAAAAAGGGAAAAAATCTTTTTATTTTTTTGTCTGCTATTTTTATTACATCCCACGACCACCTGATATCTTACTTGTTTCTTTGTCACTGTGACATGAGTTGATGTTCTTCAATATTTTTACCTCCATAGACACATTTAATAGAATGGTGGTGTGCTCATAGGTGTTTAAAACTTTAATTTTATAAAAATTTCAAAAAAGAGTGAAAATCCTAGGATTTGCTGGGTGGGGGTTAAAAAATTTTTAGAAAATTATTATTTCTTTTTTTCATTATCATAAGAAATCCCATGTGTAGAATACAAATTCATAAACATTTTTTGAAAATTCCAAAAAGTTTAAAAGCTACAAGGGTTTATATGGGGATCTTAAGCCAGAATTAATCCACGAATTAATCAATGAAATGACAATAGCAATGTGATGAACAAATTTATCCACAACACTTAGTATTATCTCTCTGAATTCTTCATAAAAATCTTACTGAGATTGATTTTAACTTCATGGTGAGTGAGATTGATAAAATAGATACCAGTAATATATTAGTGACCTGTAATATGCAGGTTGTAATACAATTAAATATACTATCTCTCTATATAAATGGAAAAATGTCTGTGTGTGTGTCCTTTATACAAATCCACAATTTTTCAGTTAGAGAGCTCACATTTTCTATGGTCATTCAAAACCATCCAAGGATGGTCGTGCTCATCTTTACATTTTCCCAGTCACCCTGCAAAGACATTAAAAATCAATAGAAGTGACTTTTTTGTGAATTTTCTATCCAAAACCCAATCAAAATGCCTGAAACTTGATACGCCAATTGAATGCCAGCTAGCAGTATATGATTTGGTCAGAGATTTGTATAGTACTCGCGTGTATGTGCGCACGCAGCTGTATATGCATGACCCGGCGTTGCCAGGCCATAGTGCTAGTTATTCTCTAAAAAAAGAATCAAAAAAGAATCAAAAAAGATAAAGGGGGTGCATAGCTGTGTGGTTATGAAGCTTACTTTGCAACCATGTGAGTTTTGGGTTCATTCCTACTGCACAGCACTTTGGACAAGTGTTCTACTATAGCCCAAGGTCAACTGATGGTTCAATGCATTGTGAATGAATTTGGGAGACAAAAACTGTGTGGAAGCCCATACATAACACACAGACACACACACACTGTTCTGTGATCAACAGAAAAAGTACTCCATCTGGTGAATAGATAAATAGACAATACATGTTTTCATACGTTACTAATAGTTGCATATGTTGAGATATACCTCAAACATATTCATAAGGCACAAACACACATATCATAATGAACTAACAACTGTATTCTTTATATATGTGGTTAGCTTGATATCTTTCCAACTTTGTAATTTAAGGTCTAAGGAGAATAACTCATTCACCTTTTTTACTCTTTAATTTTCACTTTTGTATTACGGAGATGTACTTGCATAGCGAGTGACTTGATCTGAGATCGTGTGCTGGAACGAAAACAATTGCAGCATGGAAGGTGTTTATAAGCCATTTAAGAAACACACAAAAACCGTTAGATTCACTTCAACATTTAAATTTAATTTGTCAAATATTTTCGTCGCTTTGAGACCGCGACCTGTTCACTAACAAAGCTTCGTAGCATGAAGTTTTGTCAGTGAACAGGTCGCGGTCTCAAAGCAACAAAAATATTTCGACAAATTGAATTTAAATGTTGAAGTGAATCTAATGGTTTTTTGTGTGTTTCTTAAATGACTTATAAACACCTTCCACGCTGCAATTGTTTTCACTTTTCTGTTTTCTGTTTTCCATTTTTCATTTTTTTAGTTCATTATGATACATGGTTTGTGCCTGCTGAATATGTCTGAGGTATTTCTAAACATATGAAACTATTAGCAGCACATAAAAACATATATATATGTGTGTGTGTGTGTGTGTGTGTGTGTATTTGTTTATGTGTCTGTGTTTGCTCCCCCAACATTGCTTCACAACCGATGTTAGTGTGTTTACGTCCCTGTAACTTAGCAGTTCGGCTTAAGAGACTGTATAAGTCCTGGGGTTGATTTGTTCAAATAAATGCAGTGCTCCAGCATGACCACAGTTAAAATGACTGAAACAAGTAAAAGAATATATATGTATGTATATATAATATATATAACCCATGCTAGCATGGAAAGCGGATGTTAAATGATGATGATGATGATGATGATGATATATATGCCACCCACCTAATACAATTTGTAAGGTGGGTGGCATTAGGAATGGCATCTAGCCATAGAAAAACCATGCCAAAGCAAATACTGGAGATTGGTGTGGTCCTCTGACTTACCAGTTCCTATCAAACCATCCAACCCATGCCAGCATGAACAAGTGGATGTTAAGTGATGATGGTAATGATGATGATGATGATATGCATACATATGTATGCAAGTCCTTGTGTGCGTGTGTGTGTGTATTTGCCACCACCACCACCACCACCACTTCATTATTGGTGTTGGTTTCTTTAAGTCTCATTTAACTTAGCAGTTCAGCAAAAGAAACCAACAGAATAAGTACCAGACTTTAAAATGAAAAAAAAGGAAAAGAACCGGGTTGCACTAAAGCCTTAAAGACGATGCTCCAGCATGGCTGTAGTTCAATGACTGAAACAAGTAAAAAAATATTTAAGATAAAGATGTTAGTTTGGTGCCAAGCCGAAATAAATCAATATAAATTAAGATTAGAACAAAGAACAGCAACAACAAAAGCAACTGTAAAAACAAACATCATCCATCCTAGCGCCAAATTCTACAGCCATTACCATTTCCTTTCACACCAACAGTGCTATAGTTGTGATTTTCCTATTATAACATTGGACATGACCCTATTTCTGAACACGGTCGATGCACATTACCAATCAATAGCAGGAAAGAATCCAGAAGCTTTGTTGAGACATAAAATAAAAAAAAATAATAAAAAAAAAAAAAGCTGCCATTCAAGAGATTTCACAGTTTTGTAGATGCCAGAAATGGTGGTAGTGGTGATGCAGAGCTTTCATTCTTTAAAAGATAGATTTTTATCACAGAGATGCTTGATGGTATTAATCCCTATGTCTTGACCGTTATTTACTGCCAAGCAATGATATCATGAAATTTGACGATTTACATTTTAAGTTTCAGGTGAATTAATGAGCCTCTAAATGGTCACTTTGTCAACTAGAAATAGCAGCCAAATTTCCCACAATTTCTTTCTTAAATTGACAGGATGGTCATACAGAGAAGTCCACTGAACATGTGTCTGTTCTTCAATCATGGTTAACCTGACACAAAATAACAACATACTTGAATGGGCTATGATGCCTATAGAATGATTAATATGAAATAATTTTAAATGTCATTTACATATTTAAGGCATGTACACATTTTCACTGAACACACACACACACACACACACAAACATATATATATACACACACGTATATATATATATATATATATATATATATATATAAAACACCATCCGAGCGTGGCCGTCTGCCAGCCTCGTCTGGCACCTGTGTCGGTGGCACATAAAAACACCATCCGAGCGTGGCCGTCTGCCAGCCTCGTCTGGCACCTGTGTCGGTGGCACATAAAAAAAAACACCATCCGAGCGTGGCCGTCTGCCAGCCTCGTCTGGCACCTGTGTCGGTGGCACATAAAAAACACCATCCGAGCGTGGCCGTTTGCCAGCCTCGTCTGGCACCTGTGTCGGTGGCACATAAAATCACCCACTACACTCTCGGAGTGGTTGGCGTTAGGAAGGGCATCCAGCTGTAGAAACACTGCCAGATCTGACTGGACTGGTGCAGCTTTCAGGCTCCCCAGACCCCAGTTGAACCGTCCAACCCATGCTAGCATGGAAAGCGGACGTTAATTGATGATGATGATGATGATGATGATATATATATAATCTCTGCTTGTGAAGACCTGTTGAAGCAAGTGAAATCAAAATCGAATTCGACAACTGGCATCCGTGCTAGTGGAGCGCTAAGTGCAAAAAAATTGTATTAACTGGAACGGCTCATGTACTGAGAAGAGCATTATCGCTGTGAAAACAACATCCATCCAAGAACTTATTTATCTATTAATTTTTAAATACATATTTTATCTGTGAATTTGTGTGTGTAATCTGGGAATGCATACAATGAGCTTCTCTGCCCTAGGTGTATGGAAAACACTCGGCGAGAAACGGAAGAAAATTTGAAGAAAGAAGGAGAAAGCATAATAATAACAATAATAATCTTTTCTACAATAGGCACAAGGCCTGAAATTTGTGGGGAGGGGGATGTGTGGATTGCATTAACCCCATTACTTGACTGGTACTTAATTTATGAACCGCAAAAAGATGAAAGGCAAAGTCGACCTAGGAGAAATTTGAACTCAGAACTTAAAGATGAGCAAAATTTTTGCATTCAACCCTTCTCCTTGTCCATGTGTTCAACAACTAGGTGCAATTCCATGGTCATTCCTGACTGAAGTGGGGTTTTACCACTTTTATAAATGGCTGGTCTTAATTACCATCAAATAACTATGCTAAGTATTCTCTTTTACTCTTTTACTCTTTTACTTGTTTCAGTCATTTGACTGCGGCCATGCTGGAGCACCGCCTTTAGTCGAGCAAATCGACCCCGGGACTTATTCTTTGTAAGCCCAGTACTTATTCTATCGGTCTCTTTTGCCGAACCGCTAAGTGACGGGGATGTAAACACACCAGCATCGGTTGTCAAGCAATGCTAGGGGGACACACAAACACACACACACACACACATACATATATATATATATACATATATACGACAGGCTTCTTTCAGTTTCCGTCTACCAAATCCACTCACAAGGCATTGGTCGGCCCGGGGCTATAGCAGAAGACACTTGCCCAAGATGCCACGCAGTGGGACTGAACCCGGAACCATGTGGTTGGTTAGCAAGCTACTTACCACACAGCCACTCCTGCGCCTAGGGACAAAGATAATTTTAATACATCAAGAATTTATCTTGTGTGGTATTCGAAGTACTTTTATTTGTCTATATTGTTCACTTATACGCTACTGGTCGATCTGAATCATTTCTCATCATTTATCTTTGTTTAAATTACATAAATTACCTGGGCCTTCAATACATTCAACTCTTATTTGTATAAATCTAAATCCCTTGACTACAGGTGATGGGATTCCGGAGTGAATGTCCCTATTTAATCTACCATGAGGGAAGAAAAAAAAAAAGGATGTAGCTGTTGGACAGTAGACCAACAAGAAAAAATGTAAGGAAATCAAAATTTTTAATCATATAAATCTTCTATTTTTAACTTAATATATTTTTGGGTAAAAAAAAATTGAACTGAAAAAACCTCGCTGAGTATTTCTTTATTAATGTTTTGCATTGTCCTGTACTGTCCTTCTATATTAGATTCCAAACATGGCAGATACTAGCATCGCCTGACTGGTGTCCATGTAGGTGACACGTAAAAGCACCAACTAATCGTGGCTGTTCACCAGCCTGCTCTGGCTTCTGTGCCGGTGGCACGTAAAAAAACACCCACTACACTCACGGAGTGGTTGGCATTAGGAAGGGCATCCAGCTGTAGAAACACTGCCAAATCAGACTAGAGCCTGGTGCAGCCTCCATGGCTTACCAGATCCCAGTCAAACTGTTCAACCCATGCTAGCATGGAAAACGGACGTTAAATAATGATGATGATGATCATCATCATCATTATAATAAAGAAATCTCTATCATTTTGTTCATCAACCGAATTTTATTTATCTCCATATGTACTGAGTACTGAAAGTTCAGTGAGTCAAAATATTTTCCGAGAATGTGTGCTTTGAGGTGTTCATCAAATTTACAATCATTTGTAGTAAAACCCAATTATATTTGTCTTCATATGTATTAAGGACTTAAAGTTCAGTGGAATCAGAATAGCTTCCTAGAATGTGCACTTTAAGGCATTCATCAAAGTTACAGTCATTTGTAGTAAACTGCTTGTTGAGTTCATTTGAAGTAGTGTTATTGTGTCTGACATCATACTTACACTCATTAAATCTTTTGTTTAAAATCTGGTAAAAAGCAATAAAGCCGATAAGTGTCTTTGATGGTAACCAAGACAATAGCAGACAACTGTCTCAATGTTATCTTGATCGCTCAAGTCTGTCTACATCCTAACAGTCTTTAGGCACTGAAGCCATAAAAAAAAGTTAGATGCAGCTATTATTGTTGTTGTTGTTGTTGTTGTTGTTGTTATCATGAATAATAATCATAACAAAAATAATTATTTCAAATTCTGGCAGAAGGTCAACAAACTGGGAGAAGGAGGTAAAGAGATTACATCGACCCCAGTGCTCAACTGGTACATATTTTATCACCAACTTAAAGATGAAAGGCAAAGTTGACTTTGGAGGAATCTGAACTCCCAGCACTTCAGTAGGAATCTCCTGAAGTGTAAGCAGGGTCCCACAAGTCGACCAGGTCGATTACAAATAGTAGTATAAGGGAGACAATCCCTTGCATTCAAACTTTCTCCTCTGTCCATGTGTTCAACAACTAGGCATGAGGTCTTTTCTCCCTTCACACTGAAAAGAGGTTATGGGCCACCAGGCATTAGGGTCTGAAGAGATGTAAAGCTAAGCGCTTTATGGATGTGAGGGACTGGGTAACCCTGTAGACTGACTGTAACTATCTTTATCTGATTATATATATGAGTGGCTGTGTGGTAAGTAGCTTGCTTACCAACCACATGGTTCCGGGTTCAGTCCCACTGCATGGTACCTTGGGCAAGTGTCTTCTGCTATAGCCCCGGGCCGACCAATGCCTTGTGAGTGGATTTGGTAGACGGAAACTGAAAGAAGCCTATCGTATATATATATATATATGTGTGTGTGTTTGTGTGTCTGTGTTTGTCCCCCTAGCATTGCTTGACAACCGATGCTGGTGTGTTTACGTCCCCGTCACTTAGCGGTTTGGCAAAAGAGACTGATAGAATAAGTACTGGGCTTACAAAGAATAAGTCCTGGGGTCGATTTGCTCGACTAAAGGCGATGCTCCAGCATGGCCGCAGTCAAATGACTGAAACAAGTAAAAGAGTAAAAGAGTAAAGAGTAAAAGAGTATATATATATATATGGAGAAAAAAATTCGTCAGAATTTTGGAAAAAAAATTTTTTCATTTCTTCATCAGTACCAGTGTCCTCGTTTCCCTCTTAAACCCGAACCATCAGTCATGATTTACATCCATGGAGCCCATGTAAATCATGGCTGATGGTTCAGGTTGGAGAGGGGAACAAAGATGCTATTAGTGATGAAGAAGTGAAAAGATTTTTTTCCCAAAATTCTGATGACTTTTTTTTCTTAATATTCAATTTCTGTACATCACACCTAACACACATATATATATATATATACACACACGTACATACATACATACATACATACATACATGCATACATACATACATACACACATGCATACACACATACATACATACACACACGCACGCACACATGCATACATACATACATATATACATATATATATGGTAGTATCAAAACATGAGAACGAGTGCTCACTACCGATCTCAT
>NC_043002.1:90417110-90419610 GCF_006345805.1 Octopus sinensis | reverse complement strand
TGACTGTTTACTGTTTAATTATTTTGATAAATATTTCATAGCTTCCTGCTTGCCTGCCTGCAAGTAAGCAAAGAGGTTTGCTTAATTAATACAAACTTTGAGTGAAGTTCATTCTTGCAGTATGTGCATGTGTGTGTGTGTGTGTGTGCGCATGTGTGTGTGTGTGTGCATGTGTGTGTGTGTGTGTGCATGTGTGAGTGTGTGTTTGTTGTGTGAGTGTGTGTGTTTGTGTGTATGTATACATGTATGGATATGTGTGTGTATATATACGTACACACATATATATATATATACATACACATACACACACACACATCTGTGTGTGTGTGTGTGTATCAACGCAGATGTTAAAGGATGATGATGACAATGATAATTATTACTGTTATTGTTGTTATTATTATTATTATTATTAATATTCTTCTTCTTTTTCTTCTTCTTCTTCTTCTCCTTCTTCTTCTCCTTCTTCTTCTTCTTCTTCTTCTCTTCTTCTTCTTCTTCTTCTTATTATTATTATTATTATTATTATTATTATTATTATTATTATTATTATCATTATTCTGCTTGCTTCTCGTTTTCTATAGCCAATCATGGAACTGTCTTTTATCCAACTACAATCACAAGAATCAAATCCAACATCTGTGTATTTATCCTAATACACAGACTGGAGCCATTTTCTTTTATTTTCATTCTTTTTTAATTAGAATATTTCTAACTTTATTTGTTTGTTAATTGAAACACAGTGATTAACTTCCTTCAGTCTAGCTACATTCATATTGGATTTTACTTTATAAATAGAAGTCTGCTAGTTTCTTGAGTTTATTAAATGAATTTGTTTACTTCAACTGATCCAAATTATTTAAAGTTAGAGAAATAAATAATGAAAACACTATAATCAGCAAACTTTTTATCACTTACATTCTATTTTGTTTTTCTGCGAATGAAATGGTTCAATTTAAAATACAGTCAACAATTAAGTTGTCAGCTTCCAGTTTGAGGTTTCACTCTAAGATGTTCTCATTTTGCTTTTAACCAATGCTATTGCCAATTAAATGGATGTAGGAGATATATAGTACAGTAGGGTACAGTAATATATGTGATGGAATATGAGGTAAGGGTTTTTCATTTAAACCCATGCCAGCATGGAAGGTGGACATTAAGTGGCAATAATGATGAGGATGATGATGACACCAAATTGTTGTCCATTAACTCTTCAACATTTAAATCGGCCACCATATCCAGCCAAAATATTCTGCCTTTTTTATGTTCAAACTGGCCTTGCCATCTAGCCTCTAACACCTTACCATACAATTTCATTCTAAACAGTAAACAATCACACCATTTAAATCTCAAAGCTACAAGATAATGCATGATTAATTGAAATCATCATCATCATTTAATGCCGGTTTTCCATGCTGCCATCGGTTGGACGGTTTGACAGGAGCTGGCCTACTGAGGAGCTGGCCAGCTGAGGAGCTGCCTAGATTCCATGTCTGTTTAGGCATAGTTTCTATGGCTGGATGCCCTTCCTAACACCAACCACTTTACAGAGTGTACTGGATGCTTATACACAGCACCAGCACAGGTGTGTTTACATAGCACCAGTACGGGTGCTTTTTACATGGCACCAGCACCCACAAGCCCACAAAATTAGGAATGCTCAACTGGAGAAGGAACAAGCCTGTATACAATGACAGCCACTCTTTTACTTGGCTTGGTGTGTTTTCTCAAGCACAGTGAACTGCCAGGAGCCTCAGTCCCCTGTCATCCTCTCAGTGAATCCCAATATCTGTAGATCTTTTCTCACCACTTTGTCCCACGTTTTCCTGGGTCTACCCCTTCCATGTTCCTTTTACAATTAGAGATCGGCTCCTCATGGTGCATTAGAGATCAGCACAAGCATTATATTTGACAGAGTAATCTAAATGCTAAAGATTTAAGCCAGCACAACTGCATTTATTGTATGCAAAGAAAACAACCCTGGATTGTCTCACATGAGAAGAAATGCTAACTAAATCATCACAATCATACTATCATTTAATATTCCAAACATGAAGAACAATTTTTACAGAAAAATGCTAAATTCTTAATTCTATGTGGCCATGTGGTTAGACATTTGCTTCTCAAAATGATTCTAGGTTCAGTCCCACTGTATGGCACCTTGAGCAACTATCTTTCTACTACAGCCCCAGACAAACTTGTGTTTATATTTATCCCCAACATTGCTTGACATTTGGTGTTGGTTTGTTTATATCCCAGTAGCTTAGAAATTTGGCAGTCTCTTGACTGACAGAATAAGTACTGGGGTTGATTCATTCAACTAAACCCTTCAAAGAAGAGCTCCAGTATAGCCACCATGACTGAAATAAGTAAGAGATAAAAGAAAATATTCCCATTGTCAATGTTATCTCAGTTTCTCAACCTTGGCAGGCTTGCAGTTAAGTAGGTATCAAATTTGCCAAACTCAATTAGGTTATTTCCAAACTGTATTTCTGGTTTGTCA
>NC_043002.1:90384610-90412110 GCF_006345805.1 Octopus sinensis | reverse complement strand
TAACTCAGCTGTAGAAATGAGTTGTGATGTCACTGGTGCTAAGCCTTTCATTTGGATAACATCAGTGGCCTGGAGAGGGGAGGCTGGTATGTATGGCTGACTGCTGGTCTTCTATAAAAATCTTGCCAGGACATGTGCCTCAAAGGGGAACCTTCTAAGTGTAATCCCATTGTCTTTCATAACAGAAGGGGGTCTTTACCCTTTTACTGTGTACTTTACAACTCTTACATTAAGATATAACAATGATATTATGGATATTGCTTTGGTTCAATGATAGAATGTCTGTCATGTATATAAAAGATGTGGGAACAGCCTTTGAATTTTTCCATCCAATGTTTTTTTTAAACACTATTATTTGTAGCTTTATCTCTCTCTCTCTTTTACTTGTTTCAGTCATTTGACTGCGGCCATGCTGGATCACAGCCTTTAGTCGAGCAAATCAACCCCGGGACTTATTCTTTGTAAGCCCAGTACTTATTCTATCGGTCTCTTTTGCCGAACTACTAAGTGACGGGGACGTAAACACACCAGCAACGGTTGTCAAGCAATGCTAGGGGAACAAACACAGACACACAAACACATAGACTTATATATATATATACATATATACGACAGGCTTCTTTCAGTTTCCGTCTACCAAATCCACTCACAAGGCATTGGTCGGCCAGAGGCTATAGCAGAAGACACTTGCCCAAGATGCCACGCAGTGGGACTGAACCCGGAACCATGTGGTTGGTTAGCAAGCTACTTACCACACAGCCACTCCTGCACCTATTTCAACTTCCACTTGTGTATGTGTGTGTGTGTGTGTGCGGTGCCACATAAAAAGGGACCCATTCTGGCATCATGTAGAAAGCACCCATGCTGGCATCACATAAACAGCATCCATTACACTCTGGTAAAACAGATGCTTGGAGCCCGGTGCAGCCCCTTGGCTTGCTAGCTACTGTGAAACCATCCCAGCCATGCCAGCATGGAAAATAGATGTTAAATAATGATGACAAATTTATATTTACAGGGTGTGTGTGTGTGTGTGTGTGTGTGTGTGGTGTGTACCAGGGATATTATCAAACACACACACACATAAGGGATATAACAGTAATATTTCCTCACATATAGCAATATCACCACATATATATATATAAATAATGATAATATTGCCATACTGACACTCTCTAAATTTCTTCCCAGAAAATCAAGTCTCCAGTTTAAAACCAAGTCCATTATGAAACACCCCATATGTAATATTATACATTAGGTACCAATATTTATTTCTGTAGTTACTATATATTTTGTAGAAGGAAAAAAATGTATCTTGTACGTGCATGAAGATGTGTGGGCTTGCATCAGAGTATTTCTTTACTTGTGTGAAGAAGCACAATGTAGTTTGGCTAGTATCGCAGACAATTTGATAAAGATTTCCAATAATGTACACACAATGCTATAAGCAGTTATTTGTGATTAAACTATGAGAATTAAATTTTACTGATTTCAGCTGAAATAAATTGCAATTTTTTCATCCAATCCTGTTTGATAATTTAAATATAACACCAAAATAAAGTAAAATAAAATTAAAAGATTTTTAATCATTGGAAAAAAAAAGATATTACAAAAGATACAAAAAATAACAAGAAAAATAAAGATAAGATACTCATAATATGTACAATGATGGTAAGAAGGAAGAAAAATAGACAGAGAGGTTATGTGTGTGTGTGTGTGTGTGTGTGTATGTGTGTGTGTGTGTGTGTGTGTGTGTGTGTGTGTGTGTGTGTGTGTGTGTGTGTGTGTGTGTGTGTACGTGTACTTATGTATCTATAAATGCCTATGATATTAATATGTTAGAGAAGATAAAGATGGGGAACTGGCAGAATCGTTAGCAATGTCATGCAAAAATTCTTATTGGCATTCTGTCCATCTTTACAGGCTGAGTTCAAATTCCACCAAGGCCAACTTTCTCTTTTCTCCTTTCAGGGTTGATAAAATAAGTAAGAGTTGAGTCCTGGGGTTGATGTAATTGATTTATCCCTGCAACCCCACCCAAAATTGTGGTTCCTTTTTGAGAATGTTTGATTAAAAATTAGAATTGAAGAGTCACATGAAAATTGTGAATTTTCAAATAAATTTAATCCTAAACAGAAAGGAATCTTCGGAGGAAATAAAATGCAGTCAAAAGTATTTATTTTTTGAGAGTTTTGCATTGAGAAGGAAAGTGACCCTAAAATGTAATGTGTGTATGTGTGTGTAAGGCATATATGTATGTATACTGGTTTCAAATTTTGGCACAAGGCCACCAATTTTGGGGGAGGGGCAAGTCATTTACATCAACCCCAGTGTTCAACTGGTACTTATTTTACTGACCCCAGAAGGGAGAAAAAGCAAAGTCACCCTCAACAAAATTTGAATTCAGTAAGTAAAGACAGACAAAACACTGCTAAGCATTTTGCCAGATAGGTTCATGATTCTGCTAGTGCACCACCTTTGGAAATATATATACATATTAATATATGTTTGCATATATGTGTGTTATCATCATCATCATCATTTAACGGCCGCTTTCTATGCTAGTATGGGTTGGACGGTTTGACTGAGGACTGGCAAGCCAGTAGGCTGCACCAGGCTCCAATCTGATCAGGTAAGGTTTCTACAGCTAGATGCCCTTCCTAAAGCCAACCAGTCTGAGAGTGTAGTGAGTGCTTCTTATGTGCCACGGGCACAGGAGCCAGTCAGGTGTCACTGGCTTCATGTGTATTCATTGAAAAGCTGTATATAGGAAAGTATGTATATAATTATATTTTATCTTCATATAATTTTAATTCACTCAACATAGGAGTAGTACCAATTAAAATGAAAAGAAGTGTGTGTGTGTGTGTGTGTGTGTGTGTGGTGTGTGTGTGTGTGTGTGTGTGTGTGAGAGAGAGAGAGAGAGAAAGAGACAGGAAAAGAGAAAGAGAGAGGGAGAAAGAGAAAAAACAAGAAAAACAAATGTTACTTCAAGTAACACCAAAGTCAAAGCTATATAAGAAGATCATAGTCCGTGTATTCTGCAGTAAAACCAAACTTAGAACCATTATGCTTGTGCCTATATTACTGGTATGTTTTTATATAATCCACAGCTCAGGGGCCGGCAGTTACAATACTACCTATGTGAAGTTTTACGCCATCTCAAGATTCATTTGTTTCAGAAAGAAAAAAAAAATTTCAAGAGAAATGATTTCCTGTTGTTCTCAATAAATTTCCATCCATCTTTGAGTTTTCAAAGTATCTATGAAATTCCATGGTTACTGTTGGTATTTATTTACTTTTAGACGGTCTCTGACAGTAAGTAAAAAAATAAATATTATAAGTTCACTCAAAAGTATTAAGTAATCCTTCAACTTAATGTTTAACTGTTTTTATATGCAAAAAACAAACAAACATGTATGTATGCATGTGTATATATATGTGAGTGAATGTGAGTGTATGTGTATGACTGTGAGTGTATGTGTGCTTGTGTGCATGGATGTGTGTGTGTATGTATGTGCATGTTTGCAGAGTGTGTGGGTGTCTATTGTGTGCTGAAACTGTTGCAGTCTCCAATCAATTGCTGAAGAAGAATATGTGTGCATGCATGCATGTATGTATGTATGTATATATGTATGTATGCATATATATATATATATATATATGTGTGTGTGTGTGTGTGTGTGTGTGTGTGTGTGTATGTATGTATGTATGTATGTATGTATACACACATATATACATATATATATATACAAGCTATAAGTAAAAATATGTATACATACATATTAAAAATGTAACTATAGATAGCTAATGATAAATACACATGCATTCTCACACACACACGCACATAAGTATATGCTTAGGTGCTTAGGTACAGACATGATGGTGTGGTTAAGAAATTTGTTGTGCAAACATATGCTGTCAAGTTCAATCCCATCACACAGTGCCATGGGTAGGTGTATTCTATTATAGATTGAAACCAACCAATATCTTTGGAGTAAATTTGGTTGATAGAAACTGTATGAAGGCGGTGAGCTGGCAGAAACGTTAGCACACCAGGCGAAATGCTTAGCGGTATTTCGTCTGTCTTGACGTTCTGAGTTCAAATTCCGCCGAGGTCAACTTTGCCTTTCATCCTTTCAGGGTCGATAAATTATGTACCAGTTAAGCACTGGGGTTGATGTAATCGACTTAATCCCTTTGTCTGTCCTTGTTTGTTTGTCCCCTCTGTGTTTAGCCCCTTGTGGGCAATAAAGAAATAAGAAACTGTATGAAGTGTATCATATATATCTGTGTGTGTCTGAGTGTGTCTGTACATGCTCAAATGCATGCATATGAGTGGGTCTATGTTTGTTGGCACGTGTTTATGCAGCGTTTGCATTTTGTCCTTCTTCAAAATATAGCAATGAGTTATCAATGAGTCATCCAGCAGCACTATACTTTCAAGAAGAGTGGATTGAAAACTTCCTTATCTGAAAACCCAGTAAGGATAAGTAACAGGAAGGGCAACCAGCTATAACAACAATGCTTTTGCAATACATATTCATCTAACCCATGCTAGCATGGGAAATCAAATATAAAATGAATGAATATATATATGTGTGTTGTGTGTGTATATGTATATATATATATATATATACATATATATATAATATATATATATATATATATATATATATATATATATATATATATATACTAAGCTACTAAAGAAATGTCGCACTGTAAATGATTATTTGTTTCTCACAAGATATTGAGATTACATGGATTTTATCATATTTCTAGGTTATTTGACCCACAACACCATTCTCTTTTGAAAACACAAGCATTGCATATAGGGTTCGAACTCACTCACTTTTCATGAGCATGGTAATGCTTTTGAACGCAACTTTATGAAAAGCATGATGCCAAACGTTGACTCATTGGGTATAAAAGCACCCAATTTTATCAGCCTGTCATTTGTTTCCTGAATGCACCAAGCAAGTCAAGACTGGCTTAAAATCAAAGGGAGCAAACCATCTTCTTAAGTATTCGGACAATTGAGTGGCTGAGGGAATGATACAACAAACAGCATGGATGATTGCCCACACAGTGGCTGACTGATGGTTACAACAGCACATCAAGATCGCCACCTGCACAGACAGCACTTACAGGACCAATTCTGGAGGACAATGGAATCAGCTAGGCAGACCATAAGGATTCAGCACAGACCAATTTGTGCAGAGATGGTTCGCTGAGATCTTTCAATCTGTCTTGTTGACGTCCAACTGGGGGGCCCCTTCCTCACAGATCATCATTAACAGGCACGTCTGCAGTGAGCTCAAAGCTGTCAGAACTGGTAAAATCAGCAGTGGAAGCTGTAGCCTTTTCTGACAAAAGTCAATATTGCCTTTTTGTGGCCAATGGCAGTGCTAGGCTTTGGAGAAGAAGAGGTGAACATCATGCCAATGACTGTGTGGTGGAGAGAGAGATGCATGGGGAGAACAGAGCATCATGGTATGGGGCATGATTGCACATAACCAGAAAATTGGACCGGTGACCCTCCAAAACATCAGCCAAGGCTGGGGCAATGGAGTGACTGCTGCGCACTATATCAACTAAGTGTTGAGCCATCACACTGTGCCATACTTTGCCTGTCATTGGAATCACATATTCCAACATGACAATGCCCGTGCCCATACTGCCAGGTTGATAACAGACTTCCTCCAACAGTACAACATCCAGACACTGCCATGGCTTGCCCTAAGTGTAGACTTGAACCCCATAGAGCAGCTGTAGGATGAAATCTTAAGAAGGCTAGATGACATCCGTCCAAGGCAGACAACTGAGGCACAACTCACAGCAAGTTTTAACAGAGTGTGGGCTGCTATCCCCATGGCCTTCATTAGTTGTTTGGTGCCTTCAATGTACAGAAGATGCCTGTTAATAATCAATGCTAACAGTGGTCACACATGATATTGAGTTCATCTCTTTGGATCCAGGACACTCTTTCATCACATGACATCATGTGACATCAAACATGTTTCAGGAAATGACGTTTTGTCATTAGGAAAGAACGGTTTCTTAATTAGCACTCTTCAATCAATGCTATGGCAGTCTGTTAATAAACCGGTTTCTATTCAGTATGTGTGTGATGCTTCTTTTGTGGTTCAGTATATGTTTATTGAAGTTTGATAAGTGCCAATGCATGAAACTCTCAGGCCTTGAGTTACATCTACTATGCAGGTGTGGTTGTGCGGTAAAAAGCTTGCTTGCCAACCACATGGTTCTGGGTTCAGTCCCACTGCGTGGCACCTTGGGCAAGTGTCTTCTACTATAACCTCGGACCAGCCAAAGCCCTGTGGGTGGATTTGGTAGAAAGAAACTGGAAACTGAAAAAAGCCCATCACATATATATATATATATATATATGTAATATGTTTACATGTGTATATATGTCTGTTTTTGCACCCTCACCATCACTTGACAACCAATGATGGTGTGTTTATGTCCCCGTAACTTAGTAGTTCAGCAAAAGAGACCAATAGGATAAGTATTAGTCTTACAAAGAATAACTCTTGGGGTCATTTCTTCAGCTAAAGGTGGTGCTCCAGCATGGCTGCAGTCATATGACTGAAACAAGTAAAAGAATAGAAGAATACTCATATTTTGAGTTCTACTTTTCTTGCTTGCACCAATATACCTACACACACACACATATGTGTAATTATATATCATAATTTTACATATGTTTTCTGTGCTGGCATGGGTTGGACAGGGCAATGAGATGTACCCCCAGCATTGAAAGCTGATGTAAAATGATGATTACGGTAATGATATGTTTGTGTGCACACATATGTTTGTAAGTGTGTGTGTGTGTGTGTGTGTGTGCGTGCGCGCATGCGTGTGTGTGTGTAATAATTTTCATTTAGGAAATTTTCCCTCAGAATCAATTCTTTTTCTTGATTCAAAGTCATCTAGAAGAAAATTGCTAGGTTTTATATAAAGATCAATAACATCTGTTATTAAAACAGTGTCATGGTGGAGATTAGATGGATAGCTCTGCCTTTCAAAGATATAGATGTGTATATATATATATATATATATATATATATATATAAATATACATACATTCAAGCATACATATGCATATGTGCTTGCATGTGTACATGTATGTATATGTTGTAAAAACTTGGTAATATTTTCTAGTATATGGTTTTCACAAATATTGTTTGTGTACACTATATGCCTGTTTGCAAGACCTGTATATATGAATATGTGTGTATGTGTAGATGTGTAGAGTGTTGTAAGATGTTAGGATAATTAAAAGAAAAAAAAAACTATGAATATATAAAGTTAGTGCCAATATATGAAGGTAACGTCAATTATATGTAAGCAAGAATGTTGACATTGGGTGCGAAAATAAGGGAGAATAATAAAGTAGATGAATATTCCTTGGAACAGAAAACTTTAGATAGCAACAGAAGGAAGAATTAAACAGTGAATGTGTGTGAGAGAGAGGGACAGAGAGAGAGAGGGGGGAGAGAGAGAGATTATGTGCACATACACGCACAGCGAGGGACTTAGCAAATGGCAATAACAAACAGGATGAAGTTGATCAGGGATCAGTTCTCAGTTATCCTCTAGTTCAATTTAGTTTCACAAACCTTAACAAAGACACCTTACAATTTATTATTCACAAGATCACTTGGATGAAATCAGTGATTTCATACTTATAACTGAACCTGCCAAAGACTTAGAGAAGAAAATCTAAAAATGGAAGTGTAACTTAGAATTAAAAGACTTCAAAGGAAATCTCAGGAAAACAAAAGACTTAGCAGAAAAGAAGACAAGGCTCGGCTATCGTTAGTGACTCATTCATGTATGATATGCATAAAAGGAGTACATACTAATTCTTTACAGTGTACCATATCAAACCAAGGATATTGTCAAAGAAGGATACTTAATCCAAAGTGTGGCATACTGAGTTCAAATACAGGAGACTTCATGAATGAAAATCAAATTTTCTCCACTACTTCGGTGTATACCTGCATCCCATTTAAATGTGCATGCACACATGCACACACTATGCATATGAACTTCAGTATTCCAAATGAGTAGAATCTACTGCAATAAACAACATGGATGGCTGTAGTCAAGAGGTCAGCAGGTCACACACGTTGTGTCACAATCAGTGTGTTATGTTCATGATCAAGATACTTTATCTTCAGCAGCTGAAAATAAAGTAGTGTAGTGTAGTGCAGTGCAGTATGGGTATAGTAGTGGGAGTCAAATTGTGTGGCTTAGTGGTAAGGGATATTTGGCTCACAATCATAAGGTTGTGAGTTCGATTACCAGTAGTACATTGTATTCTTGAGCAAGACGCTTTACTTAACATTGCACCAGTCCATTCAGCTGGGCAAAAATGCGTAGTTCCTGCATTTCAAAGAGCCAGCCTTGCCATATTGTGTGTCATACAGAAACATCATCATCACCATCATCATCATCAACTATTGTCCATGCAGGTATACTCCTACAGAACAATGTTAAGGGTATGCATGTCTGTGGAGTGCTCAGCCTCTTGCTGTTCCATTGACAGGATCAACTGGAACCCTCATTATTGTAAACAACAAAGTGCCAGTTTAGTTACCACATTTACATTATGGCCATACAACAGGTTTAGAAGGATCACAACCAGGATAACAGTAAAGGTAGACTTCATATGGAGCAGATGTACACGAGTAGTTAGCAGTAAGATTTTCAGTGAAATAAATTGTTTAAATGACTACTTGCATATTAATTCTTAACATGTCTAGGCTGGCACAATGCAAAATATGCTGGGTGCTGTAGTGTATGTCACAGAAAAATAATTTCTCCCTTTTAAACAATAATATGTTCAGCACACTCATCTCATTGGTGCACAGCATTCTGGAACCCCAGTTTTTCGACATGCTGTGCCCCATCAGTCAAATGTAGCCAAAACTTTGAGTCTAGCCAAAGCCACTGCTTTGTTTACATTTTCAGTGAACAGAATTGTTTGCTGATCAGTGGTTATATCTGCAACTGATAAAAAACTCCTGCCTGATGAGTTACACGTGAAAACACCAGTGTCTCAGAATGCCATGTACAAATGAGTCAAGTGAGCTGAGTACACTGATATCTAAAAGGGAGAAGTTATTTTTCTAAGATATACCCTACAGCACACAGCATATTTTGTTTGCAAACCTGCCTAGACATGTAAAGAATGAGTCTGCAAATATTTCTTCCTGATCTCACTGTAGAGGTGCAATCAAACGATTTAAAATTTTTTTATTTAAATAAGCAAGGAACGCTAGTGAAGTAGCTGGTTGCTTCTGCAACATTCACTTTCAAAGAAGTGGCCAAATCAACAGAGGAAGTGGTTATTCCAAGAGCAAAGTAACAAAAAGAAAAATAATAAAATGGAGTGGAAAATGTTTCAAAAAGCTACTTCTGCTAGTAACAAAGGGATTCTTATTCACAGTGAAGGGTAGACTGTAGGGTGCTCGTTTTGACTTTAATGCCAAGACTCATAAATGTGTTGTCTCTCCCCATGTCCTATATTTTTTATCATTTCTTCTTTTATCTTTTACTTATTTCAGTCCTTTGATTGCGGCCATGCTGGGGTAGTGCCTTGAAGGGTTTTAGTCAATCAAATCGATCCCAGGACTATATTTTTTAAAGCCTAATCCTTATCCCATTGATCTCTTTTGCAAAACCAGCAAGTTACAGGGATGTAAACACACCAACATCGGTTGTCAAGCATTGGAGAGGGGACAAACACAGACACAAAAACACACACACATAGATATATACAATCATATATACATACACACAAACACATACACACACAGAGCTTCTTTCAGTTTCCATCTACCAAATCCATTCACAAGGCCTTGATTGGTTCAAGGCTATAGTAGAAGATGCTTGCCCAAAGTGTCATGCAATGGGACTGAACCCAGAACCATGTGGTTGAGAAACAAACTTCTTACCATACAGCCACACCAGCACCCTATAATACCCATATTTTTTCAGTTCTTTCTTCCCAGGTCATCAGCCTCCTGAAGTCCCAACTCACTCTTGTGTTAACTTGTAGTTGGTTACTGCTGCACATCAACCACATCAATCTGATCAGCCTCAGAGAGATTGGTGAAGGTCAAGAGTATCGTCCATCATTCATTCTCAAGCAAAACATGTAAAACATGCACATAAACATGCCCACATGCCCACCCTGTCAAACACATACATTAAAGTTTATTTATTGAAAAATCTATATGGATATGTATGTCTATATATTATATGTATATCTATATATCTATGTTGATATATGTGTCTACATATTTGTGCATCTGTATGTACATGTATCAATGTGCATGTGACTATATGTGTGTGTGTATATATATATATATATATATATAATATATATATATATATATATATAATATATATATATATATATATGTCTTTTTGTGTCTATCAGTAGATTGCTGTAAATATTCCAGCCTCGCTATATTTGACATAGCTAATAACAATTTTATGAATGATTTCCATAATTCTATTTGATAGTTGTAGATACATGTGTGTATATACATACATCATATTCAGAGAATTCAGTGCATCTTCTTCCTAACCTTAATATAGCAATATGTCAGTTCTTTAAGTACAACAGATATAACATTTGAAACAGGCAAATTTTCATCATATTCTTTGTTTAAATGTTAAATACTAATAGATAAAGGAATCCATTAAACATGACGTTCATCTAAGTGGGAGCTGCTTAATTGAAAAGTTAGTTTTCTCTTTTAGTTTGTTTGGTGGGTAAAGCAAGCAATAAACCACTGCTACCACCACCACCACCACAACTACAGCAAAAACAACAACAACTATATTGCTATTGCTAAATACTCTTACCACCACCTACTGCAACTACTACTACAACCACCACCACCATCACTGTCTACTTCTACCAACACCTAATATTACTATTACTACTGCTATTATAACAACTATTACTTCAAACAACCCAACCACCCACAACTTTTATTACCACCACCCAATACCATCACCCAATACCAACACAACCACCTACTGCTATTACTACCGTTATGCTTTGTGAGTGAAATTTGGCTGACAGAAACTATACTGAAGCCTACCACAAGTGTGTGTGGGCAGTCTGTGTGAATGTATGTAAATGTAAGTGTGTGTGTATACATGTGTTTATGCTTGCATGCACCTATGTATGCATGTGTATCGGTGTCTTCATGTGTCTTTGTGTTATGGGAGAATCCTGAACACCCCCATGTGATTGAAGATGGACTAACCGATTACAATAAATAAGAACTGTCAAGGAGGTAGTTGACGGTGTTAGTGGCCACGTTGGTTTACTGTGTTCATTCAACGTGTATTAGTTTAACAGTTGGTAGTTGAACAATGAATTCTGAGTATCGTACCTACATTTGAGTAATATGGTGTGTGTTCTGTGTTAGGTTATTTATGTGCATAATACCATTTTACACCAGACATGTATACCCACACCATAACACTTTGCATTGACAACACTTTGTCAGAAAGTTTGTTTGTTTGTGACCCACAACCTTGGTAGTTAAACAAGAGAAGAACTGGGAATAAAGAATTGTAGTTGAAAACAATAGTTGGCACTGGGATGAGCATCCAGTCAGACAATACTGCCTCGAAAAGTTTCATTTAACACATGCCAACATAGCAAAAGCAAGCATAAAATGAAGATGATGTTAGCAGTGATGATGTTAAAAGCCCCTATATCCCAAAACAGCATTTTTACAATAAAAATAAAACCTCGCTGTAACACAGCTAAAAATCTGGTTTTATGATTGTTTATTTAGTCATCTCAGTGCCAGAATGCCATTCAACAAGAGCAGAGCAACACTAATAATAGCCACAACCACTGCTATTTTAATAACATTAAAAATTGTTTTAACATTGTTATTTTTCTTTGTTCTTTTCTTTTTTGTATTCTGTTTCAAAATGAAGGAAAGATTAGAAATATATTCATTGTTCGTGCCATAGATAGGATTATAAGCTCAATATAATTAAAGATGCAAGAGTAACTAACATTAACAGTGTAACTATAAAATTGTTTCATAAGAGAAAACTTATTGCATTAAAGAACATTTTAAAATATTTGTTAGCATCAATGTCCATCTATCTAAACTTGCAGTCCATTAAAAGCCGCAACAAAACAGCCAGCAGAAAAGTAATTAAACAAGATTTTAGCATTTCTTCTTCACAACTCTTCTTATTTCACATTGTCAAATTTAATTTTGAAACTTGATAAAGTCTTTCACTAAACATATAAAATATACTTCATCCATGCCATAAATAATATCTCGTATGTGTGTGGGTGTGAGTCGTTAGCTGTACTTGTTAGAATACTTTTGGATTACACATAACATTCTGTCCAATATAATTATATTGTAGTCTTTATGACAGAACACAACTTAACTTCTAAGCTATATATATAACCATATAATGTTATATATAACACAACAGTCTATATGGTAGAATACATTTCTAAGTTATATATAGCAGTAATATATTGTATATAACATAATGTTCCACATAGTAGAATACAACACCTCTAAATTATATATAGCAATGAAACATCATAAAAATATAAGTAAAACAGTTCTATATGATAGAATACATTTCAGAGCTCTCTCTCCATTTGTGTGTGTTGTGTGTGTGTGTGTAATGAATAGATAGGGACTAAGTACCCAGGCAGGTACCGTATGTGCACTCAGTTATAATCCTGGTTATGGCTAACCGCATTGAGCTACAAGGAGCATATGGGATTACTTAAGGTAAGATTCCCAATGTATTTCATCCAATGGGCAAATCCTGGGCTCACTTCACTGGATTAGGGCATCCAGCTGTAGAAACTCTGCCAGATCAGAGTGGAGTCTGGTGCAGCCATCTGGTTCACCAGACCTCAGTCAAATCGTCCAACCCATGCTAGCATGGAAAGCGGTGATGATGATGATGATTTTACCAAGTAAATATTCAAGACAATTACAATGAATACAGAGATTAGTATGTCTGCATATTTTTTTTTTCTAGTCGATTATACAGCATATTTGATTTAAATGTGTCTGACGCATGTTTCTGCTGCACAGAGATCTTGCAATCACATTTAGCAACTTTTGACAGGTTATTAGTCTATGCAAGTTTATTCAAGGTCCATCCACTGATGTGGTCTGAAGTAAACTTAGTATATGCAGGTTTAGCTAACCTCACATTTTGTAGGTGGTTATAGTTTTCCATTGCAAAGAATGTGAGAGGAAGATTTGGAAACCTTATACGGTTATAAAAACTGTAATAAAGTTGACCCTATACTGACCTTAAGTTTGAATTTCAAATTAAAAGTACTAGACCTTTAATTAGGTTGAAGTACTTATTTTTCTTTCTTAATATAAAAATAGTAGCATAGGTGGATTATGAATTAGTAAGTTTCAGAGATTGTGTACATTAACTGGTCACTAATTATAGTTTAAATATATCAGATGTATATAATTTACTTGCAGGGTCAATTTGAATTTTTATTTGTATAAATCAAGTTTTAATTTACATGTAGTTTCATTCTCCTATTCTGTTGCAAGAATTATCAAATATTTTGTTGTACATATGGAAAATATTGATTACTACTTGATATACACAAACTCGATATTACATTGACATTTACTATGTAAACTCAGGCATCTCCTATTTACATAGTGCTTACCTAATTACAAATCTCTTCCATGGCTGATCTGATTGCTCTTCTGTAAAGGTGTAGACATCTTAGAGCTTGTTCTTGCCTACTATTAAGCAACTGATGTTTCAAAGTGAAAATATGGAATACTTCTTCTATACATAAATTTCATCTCCACCCCACCCCCCAATTACATAATGTTCTGCTAAGTCTGTTAATTACCATTCTGTATTGAAGTTATTGTTTCTATTGGGTCATTCCATAAATAATGCAGTTTTTTCAATTGTGTGAACTAAAAGACAGAGGGGGATGGAATGAATTACCTGCATCAACTTGCTATAAAAGCAGGTAGTACTTATTCTTGTACTTATTCTTAGTGCAAGTTTGGAAGAGTGCAGTTCGATTTTAACAGTTATTTTTCAAAGTTATAATGGAAGTGACAAAGGAGCATATTTGACATATTTTGCTTTATGAGTTCAAGAAAGACAACAACACAATGGAAAGTGTGAGGAATGTTAATGAAACAAGACAATAAGCGTAAGCCAGAGTCAATGGTGGTTCTAGAAATTCCGAGCCAGAAACTACAGCCTAGAAGATGGGCCTCATCCTGGAAGATCTGTAGAGCTCAACAAAGATGTCCTGCAAACCCTGGTGAAACGAAATCCCATCATAACTGTTGAGGAACTAGCAGAGAAAGTTGGACTTGGTCGTTCAGCATTCCATCGACACCTGCATGCCATTGAAAAAGTCAGTAAATTGAGTCAATGGGTTCCTCACAAACTTTTCAAGTCTAATCATATGCAGAGAGTGAATGTGTGCTCTGCTTTGCTGTCATGTCTCATGTATGAACCTTTTTTGAACTGAATAGTGACTGGTGGTGAGAAATGGGTTCTCTATAAAAATGTCAAGTACCGAAGACAGTGGGTAGGGAAAGGAGAAACACCAGCACCCCTGGCTAAAGAAGGTCTTCACCCACATAAGGTGTTGTTTTCTGTTTGGTGAGATATGAAAGGTTTAGTCCACTTTGAACTTTTAAACCCAAACCAAATGATAACAAAGGGGATCTACTGCAAACAGCTTGAGCAGCTTAAGTCAGCGCTAGAAGAAAAATGACCATCTTCGGTTTCAAGGCGAAAGGTGTTCTTCCATCAGGATAGTGCTCGGACACATACAGCAAGGAAGACATTCAAAAGGCTGAAGCAGTTTGAATGGAAACGATGCCCTACCCACCATATTCGCGGGTCATCGCCCCATCTGATTATCATTTATTCCACAGTCTTCAAAATCATTAGGATGGAAAACATGTGAATTATGTAGACGAGGTCAGAAAAGTTCTGGAAGAGTATTTTTCCTCATGAACAAGTAAATTTTTAAAGACGGGCTTTGCAAGTCTACCAGATAGATAGAAGAATATTTTAGATTAAAAGAGAACTTCGTTTATCTTAATTTTGAAAAATAAAAGAAGTGTAAAAATCTCATATTATTTATGGGATGACCCAATATTTTAAGGAACCAGATAAATACACTTAAGCTTGTGCAATGCATTTTCTCTCTATCCTTAAATGAAGCTAAATTATTTGCCAGTCTCACCTTGAAATTTGTTGATCATGCCTCAGTATAAAAATATGTTTATACACACACACATCGTTATCATCATCATTTTGCATCTACTTTCCATGCTGAGAAGTTATGTCTTATCTTTTACTTTTGATCTGTTTCAGTCATTAAACTGAAATCATGCAGGGACACTCCTTGAAGAATTTTTAATTAAATAAATCGACCCCAGTATTTATGTTTTTTTTAAATATTCTATTGGTCTTTTTTTGCCAAACTGCTGAGTTACAGGGACATCATGTTTGAATCAGCATTTATTCAGGGGGTACTGCTTACCTACATGGGTCAGGGGACCTCATTTCACACCCATTTCATTTTTGACTTGTTTTCTACAGCTGAATAAGGAAAGGAGTTTAAGACCCTCTTCATTCATGAATGACCATGGGATTGCACCTGGAAAGTTACCCTCTGAAGCACAAGCCCAAGCAAGGCTGTTTATGGAAGATCAACAGTCGCTCATGCATACCAGCCTTCCCTCTTCAAACCATTGATGTTATCCAAAGGAAAGGCAAAGGCCGATATTACTTGGCCCTAGTAACCTCACAACTCATTTCTACAGCTGAGCGAACTGGAGCAACAGGAAATAAAGTGTCTTGCTTAAGAAAAAAATACACTGCCTGGTTCAGGAATCGAACCCACTACCTCATGATTGTGAGCCCAATGCTCTAATCACTGAGCTATGTGCCTTCATTATGCAGCTGAATAACTATCCTAACATCAATCAATTTATAGAGTGTACACAGTGCTTTATCCATGATACCAGCTCTAGAGAGAAGGCATGTCCTCAACAAGGCCAAAAGGCCTTTACAACGCCATGTCTCTGCTCACTTGCTGATCTCTTTGCAGTGAGAAGAATGAATGACAAAGGCAAAAACAAAAAAGAATAATGAAAAGGGGTATGTGTGATAAGGGGTAGAGTGATAGGAGTACTCTGTATTCCAAGGTAGTTATTTGTATCTCCAGTGAACACAATTGATTGAGATAGCATCAGGGATGACAGAGGTCTATGTAAGCCAGGAGACAGAGTGATGACTGTGGCCCAAGATGTATGAGAAAATAAGAAGCAAGAATATGCTGACAATCAGAGGAAACAGGGGTGGGGTGGCAGGCAGTACAGGATGGGAAGGAGAAGGTGGAATAGACACGGCACAAGTGGTCCAATGTAGCCACCAACACATAGGCTACAAGATGGTCTGAAGTGACTGAGTGATGTGAGTAGTGGCAGAGGGAATGGAAAGCAGGCGGCAAGCTGGTAGAAACGTTAGTGCACCAGGTGAAATGCTTAGTGGTATTTCGTCTGCTACAGAGGTGCCTTGCCTGTTTGGGATAAGCTCGCAAGACATGGTAAACGTCAGTCGCCGACCTGTCCAAGATGCGGTGGGGACAGGGAAACCGTCCCTCACGCTATTGTTCAGTGTCCGGAGATAACTGAAATGTGGGCTTATGCTGAACATCTGTTGTCCGGCGAAGGAAGAGTACGGCTGTCGACTGAGTCAATTATAAAAATTGACCCACCGGGAGTTCTAACGAACGAAGGTAAGAATTGTTTTCTCACGGTTGTAGCAATAGCAAAAGAGGCTGTATGGAATACTAGGATAAAAGGAATTAAGACAGGCAACTTTATCTCTGGTGACAATTTACGATCCTTTTTTTCTTTTCATTTGAAAAGGAAACTGTGGCTGGAGAAGAGGTGTCTGTCAGAGTGTACGTTCCAAAAGAGATGGAAGTATGTTGCACGAGTGTTGTGCGTGCAAGGAACCGTGTGAATAGACGAGGAAAAAAAAAAAAAAAAAAAAGGAAAAATAAAAAGGTATCAGCGGTAGATCGGGGCTTGTGGGATCGGAGCGTAACTTGATCATCGCTTCATTTGTATTGTTTTTGTACTGTGTATTCCATTCGATTTTTATGTATTGTATTTTATTTTTGATGTCACATTTATGTAAAATCATATCGATTCACTGATCCCATCAGTTGTACTGTCCATATCTATGTTTGGCCCCCGGTGGGCAATAAAGAAATTGGTATTTCGTCTGCCGTTATGTTCTGAGTTCAAATTCCGCCAAGGTCGACTTTGCCTTTCATCCTTTCGGGGTCAATAATTTAAGTACCAGTTATGAACTGTGGTCGTGTAATCGACTTAATCCCTTTGTCTGCCCTTGTTTGTCGCCTCTATGTTTAGCCCCTTGTGGGCAATAAAGAAATAGGTATTTCGTCTGCCGTTATGTTCTGAGTTCAAATTCCGCCAAGGTCGACTTTGCCTTTCATCTTTCTGGGGTCAATAATTTAAGTACCAGTTATGAACTGTGGTCGTGTAATCGACTTAATCCCTTTGTCTGCCCTTGTTTGTCCCCTCTATGTTTAGCCCCTTGTGGGCAATAAAGAAATAGGTATTTCGTCTGCCGTTATGTTCTGAGTTCAAATTCCGCCAAGGTCGACTTTGCCTTTCATCCTTTCGGGGTCAATAATTTAAGTACCAGTTATGAACTGTGGTCGTGTAATCGACTCAATCCCTTTGTCTGCCCTTGTTTGTCCCCTCTATGTTTAGCCCCTTGTGGGCAATAAAGAAATAGGAAAGCAGGTGGGTCATTTATAGGTCATTAGCATGAAAGTATGTGAAGGATAAGGTTAGAATGGGTTCAGAAGCAACTTTAGTTACACTGGAAGCAGTGTATGATAAACAGAAGATGTCTACTGCCATCCTCAGTCACACTGGAAGCATAGTGCAGTGGGAATTGAGGAATGGAAGGAGTGATTGAGAGATGAGCAATGGGCATGTGTGAAAGAATGTAATGTATGGTGAACGAAAGAGATGTGCTGCCATCTTTTTCACCAAGCCCCACCTACTTTCTTGTAAAAAAAAAAAAAATACAAGTAGCCAATAGGAAAAAGAAGATAGAATGAATTTATTATTAAGATTTTACA
Source organism: Octopus sinensis (assembly GCF_006345805.1). Lineage (NCBI taxonomy): Eukaryota > Metazoa > Mollusca > Cephalopoda > Octopoda > Octopodidae > Octopus > Octopus sinensis. The sequence goes on along the minus strand of NC_043002.1, from coordinate 90,393,851 downwards.
TCATGGAATTAGTAAATAATAAATAGTAATAAATAAATACTTAATTTTCAGATATGATATATATATATATATATATCAGGAGTGGCCATGCAGGAGTGGCTGTGTGGTAAGTAGCTTGTTTACCAACCACATGGTTCCGGGTTCAGTCCCACTGCGTGGCACCTTGGGCAAGTGTCTTCTACTATAGCCTCAGGCCAACCAAAGCCTTCTGAGTGGATTTGGTAAACGGAAACTGAAAGAAGCCCATCGTATGTATGTATGTATGTATATATATATATGTGTGCGTGTATGTTTGTGTGTCTGTGTTTGTCCCCCTAGCATTGCTTGACAACCGATGCTGGTGTGTTTACGTCCCCGTCACTTAGCGGTTCGGCAAAAGAGACTGATAGAATAAGTACTGGGCTTACAAAGAATAAGTCCCGGGGTCGATTTGCTCAACTAAAGGCGGTGCTCCAGCATGGCCGCAGTCAACTAACTGAAACAAGTAAAAGAGTAAAGAGTATATATATATATATATATATATATATCAGGAGTGGCCATGCAGGAGTGGCTGTGTGGTAAGTAGCTTGTTTACCAACCACATGGTTCCGGGTTCAGTCCCACTGCGTGGCACCTTGGGCAAGTGTCTTCTACTATAGCCTCGGGCCAACCAAAGCCTTCTGAGTGGATTTGGTAAACGGAAACTGAAAGAAGCCCATCGTATGTATGTATGTATGTATATATATATATGTGTGCGTGTATGTTTGTGTGTCTGTGTTTGTCCCCCTAGCATTGCTTGACAACCGATGCTGGTGTGTTTACGTCCCCGTCACTTAGCGGTTCGGCAAAAGAGACTGATAGAATAAGTACTGGGCTTACAAAGAATAAGTCCCGGGGTCGATTTGCTCAACTAAAGGCGGTGCTCCAGCATGGCCGCAGTCAACTAACTGAAACAAGTAAAAGAGTAAAGAGTATATATATATATATATATATATATATAGCCTCTATCATGTAAATGTTTACATCCCGGGAGTCATATTTAACCCATTGTTTGGAATCTTTAGCTTAATAGAAATTTTCAGTGTATGTTAAGGCGAGCTAAAATTCTATTTAGTTTTTAACCTGCTGTTTGCTATTTTTAAAAAAAATGATTCTTTGTCAAAAAATTACTTGTGTGGATTTCAACAAAATTTAATTTGGTGAAAAAACAGGAGATCTGTATCTATTGTAAAATGATCTGATTTAATCTTGTTGCTGTATAACCACAGGTCAGGTCTTATCAAGCAGATCTATGATCATATGCATTCTAGTTGTGACTATCCAGTCTTGTTTTTTCATGCCTATAGTATCTAAGATTACATTATCTAGACTGTTCCTTTATTTTTAAAGAGTTAAGTATAATATAAAGGAGAACAAAATGTCATTGGAATAGCCTTCTTTAATATACAAAGGACATTTGGCCATAGAAAATCTGTCTCAACATATTTCCATTTGACCCATGTAAGCATGGAAAAGTGGACATAAAATTATGATGAATTTCTTGTTTTATTTCATTCACTGTTCACTGACAACAGAAACAGCAATGTGGCACTGTGTCACAACTTCTTTAAAAATTAAAGTTCAGTGCTCAGTTCTATGAGTAGCTAGTCAAGATCTATAAACATATGACAGCAACACAGAACTGTAAACTCTAACAAGAGATAGAACGTTTATTGACAGAAAAATAGCCTTGTCCTCTCATGAATGATTAAAAAAAAAACAATAGATAAATAAGATATAGCAATGAACCTTCGTCCCTGAAGAACTACAGAACAGAAATTACTGTCCATTAGTAGTGTCTTTTATCTTGTTATATCCAGTGGGGCTAGACAAATCAAAACTCATTAGTTTAGCATTGACAGAAAACAAAAACAGTTGAACTCCGATTGAGACTGAATAATAAATGACACTGCCTCCATTTGGCTTCAGTTCTGTGAAGCAAGAAGAAGCAGCAGCCACAGCAGTATTACCACTCATCCCAAAGCACCATTCTACCCATCGTTATATTATGGCACTACAATGTTAAGTGGACAACTTATGAATGGAATGCAATCAAAAGCAGTTAAGAAGATGGCAATCTGGAATATAGGAAACTTTAGCAGATTGTATGACTGGTGATAAGCAATAACGTGAAGTTGAATTATTGATGTAGCAGTACTGCACACTTTAGTATACACAATAACTGGTGCAGCAGAGTTATATATGCATTTTTACTGATGCAGCAACACTATATACTTTAGTATGCACAATTACTGGTGCACTAACACTACACTGCAGCTTGCATGATTTCTGATGCAGCAGCATGATATAGTTTATATGTACAATTCCTGCTGCACAATAAGTGGTGCAGCAACACTGCATAGTTCAGCATGGACGAGTACTGGTGCACCAGTATTATATGTGCACATTTACAGGTGCAACAACTTTATATAGGTTAGTATGCACATTTACTGCTGCAATATTACTATATATGTACAATTACTGGTGCATCATAACTATATATGCACAATTACTGGTGCAGCAATACTATTTATGTACAGATGCTCGTGCAGTAGTAGTATATAGTTTAGTATACTAAATTACAGGTGGTAAAAGAGATGATTCAATGTTAGCTTCTGCATTACTCTTACTCTCTTTTACACTTTTACTTGTTTCAGTCATTTGACTGCGGCCATGCTGGAGCACCGCCTTTAGTCGAGCAAATCGACCCCGGGACTTATTCTTTGTAAGCCCAGTACTTATTCTATCGGTCTCTTTTGCCGAACCGCTAGTGACGGGGACGTAAACACACCAGCATCGGTTGTCAAGCGATGTTGGAGGGACAAACACGGACACACAAACACACACATATATATATATATATATACATATATACGACAGGCTTCTTTCAGTTTCCGCCTACCAAATCCACTCACAAGGCATTGGTCAGCCCGAGGCTATAGCAGAAGACACTTGGCCAAGATTCCACGCAGTGGGACTGAACCCGGAACCATGTGGTTGGTTAGCAAGCTACTTACTATTATTGCTAGCTTCGTGCCAAAATTTAAATCCAATAGTTACGCAAAAAGCAGCAATATATGATACAACAATTCAGTATAAAAAGTTTATAGGCAGAGGAGTGGCTGTGTGGTAAGTAGCTTGCTTACCAGCCACATGGTTCTGGGTTCAGTCCCACTGTGTGGCACCTTGGGCAAGTGTCTTCTACTATAGCCTCGGGCTGAGTGGATTTGGTAGACGGAAATCTAGTGACCATGAGTGCAACAGCCTTACTACTAGACTAAAAGCTCTTTAAAGTGGTGCTTCAGCATGGCCACACTCAAATGACTGAAACAAGTAAAAGAATAAAAGAATGTGTCTGTGTGTGTGAAGAGAGAGAGTAAGAGAGATTTATAGAAGCTGGTATATTATAGATGAGAATTGATAGAGAGCTGGATGTGTGCCTTATGTGTACATCTGTGTGAGTGTGTGTTGGCAGGAGAAGATGCATGTGAAGCCAATGGCGAGATCTTGGCCCAGGCCCAAACAACCACCATCTTCAACTTGTTACAACAAATGTTGTCTCACTGAGACATCATGGAGCCATGTAAACAATACATCAAGTGTACAGAACCATGCAAATTGTATATTAGATGCCATGTAATCAGGCCTGGATTTAGACTTTTAAATGCCCTCAAGCACTTTAAAGATTCAAAATATGTAATTCAAAATATAAACAACTAGTATTATAACCCAATTTCATTCGGATCTACTTGAGCCACATTTTAAAGATGAAGAATTTAAAAAAAGACGAAAATTTTATTAAAAATTAAAAAGAAAATGAGAGAAAAAAGCACTCGTTTTTTCACAATGAAAAATCGTTTTCTACTAGCCGGAATTTCACAACAAAATATATATTTATTAAGCACAACAGCCTGCAGTGCATGCCGCTGGACATTAAAAGCCAATTGCACAAACCTACAGGGGCTCTGGGCCCCATTGAATCGATAAAAAATCACTATTTTTGCCATAGCAACCACTTCTTTATAACTTGCAAATTTTAACCATCGCAGGTCTCATCCTCACTATGCATTTAGTATCCCTGCCAATTTTCAGCTCGATTCTAGCCTTGGTTTGGCCACCATTAACCATCAAAGCAAAATGTGCATACAATTTTTGTCCAAGGACTGTTTTATAGATATCTTTATATATAAAAGAGAGGTTGTGTGTCTGTCTCCTACGATTTAGATTCCTAACTACTCCCACATTTTGCAGTGCAGTTTAACCAAAACTGGGTATCTTATAGTCGTGATTCATATCGAGCCCTTCTGGGTATTAGCGCGCGTCTACGATGAGTCTATGATTTAAAAAAAAATTTACCATCAGTTTTCCCCATTTTTAATGCTTTTTTGGCATATATTAGGGAAGTAACTCTCTAAAAATTTATTATTAAATCTCAGAACGTAAAAAGTTACAGTAACACCACCCCCTTTGTGGTTTGCCATATTGAGATGGCTATTATACTTTACATCTCTAAAAATGCTTATATAGTTATTTCCCTTACAAACCTGAGCAATGCCGGGCGATACTGCTAGTAGATTATAAACCATAAAATAGTTTTTTTATTGTTCCAAATGAAGCAGTAAGATGTAAAATAATGTCTATTTTTGTATACTTTCACTTCATTTATATTTGAAAAGTTTTCTCCTACATTTTTAATTGCAGTCTTTGATCAGATCCTCCCTATGACACCATGAGCACTTCAAAATTATATTTCCAACCATATAAACCACTTTGAATATCATTTTATCAAGTTTAAAGTAATTTCTTTTGTGCAGTAAACCTTTTACCATTTCTGTGGTGTGTGTCTCCACCACTGCATCCCTTGATGCCTAAGTATGTGCTTATTTTGCACTGCGTGTAATGAGTTTATTGAGAACCATGTAAACTGTATGTAAGGATGATCGTTGCCTTTGTATCAAAAATGTCTGCAAGAGATATGAAGTCACTGAACATGAATGTGACATGATGAGAGGACCACCTCTTGTGGAAGGTGAAAAAGAAAAGCTGAAGCTTGCTGCTGATGAGATGCATGCTAGTAAAAACAAGACCAACAACTGAGCTCTCCCTCCTGTACAACAGTAGCACAAAGTGGCTTAGAATTCAGACATTACAGCTGGGACCACAACTCTCATGTAGACCTCTACTGCTGCAGTGGCTGTTTGTCTACCAAAGTAGACTGAGCTTCCTGGAGTAAATCCATGGACTAGCAACACAAACCAGATGTCACAGCAACCTACATGTATGTGTGTGTGTGTGTGTGTGTGTGTATGCACGCGCGTGCCATAGTGATCTGGATTTTAGTTGAAAATACATTTTACTAGTTTAAAGCTGGATATTCCAACCTTCACCCTTAAGCAATTAAATCGGCCATATTCAGCCAAAATATTCTTCCTGCTTTGTGTTAAAGCTGGCGAAATCTGGCCCCTCACACCTACCCTACAATGTCATTCTAAAAATAAACTACGTCATCAGAATCTTAAAGCTACAAGATAATTCATGATTAATTCAAAACAATGTAAATAAATAAGCATTACATTTAACAGAATAACCTGAACTCTAAAGGGTTAAAGTCTTTAGAATCTCTTCTGTAGAATTTTCACTACCAATGATGTTCAAAAGAGACGAATCATGGAGAGACCTTCTCAAGAAACTGTAGTCAAGTCTTCTTCAAATCATACTCAGACATCTTAGCAATAGAAATATACATTAGATACTGATTTCAAATTTTGGCACAAGGCCAGCGATTTCGAGATAGGGATAAGTCAATTGCATCAACCTCAGGATTCAACTGATACTAATTTTATTGACCCCAGAAGGATGAAAGCAAAGTCAGCCTTGGTCAAATTTGAACTCAAAACGTAAAGATGGATGAGATGCTGCTAACCATGTTGCCTGATACCATAATATACACCAGATAATGCTGACACAATTACTCTACTATATCTTTATATATAAAAGAGAAGTTGTGTGTCTGTCTACTCCGATTTAGATTCCTAACTACTCCCACATTTTGTGGTGCAGTTTAACCAAAACCGGGTATCTTATAGTCGTGATTCATATCGAGCCCTTCTGGGTATTAGCGTGCATCTACGATGAGTCTACGATTTAAAAAAAAATTTACCATCATTTTTTCCATTTTAATGCATTTTTTTCGCTATTATATAAGGAAAATAACTCTCTAAAAATGTCTACGATGAGTCTACGATTTAAAAAAAAATTTACCATCATTTTTTCCCATTTTAATGCATTTTTTTCGCTATTATATAAGGAAAGTAACTATCTAAAAATGTCTACGATGAGTCAACGATTTTTAAATAACTTTACCATCATTTTTTTTCCATTTTTAATGCATTTTTTTGCTATATTTTGGCTATAACTCTCTAAAAATGCTTATATAGTTATTTTCCTTACAAACCCGAGCAACGCCGGGCGATACTGCTAGTTTATGTTAAAGTAGGATTACAATTAGAACCTCTTTGATTATAAGTCTGCTCAATGAGGGCCTAAACAACAGTAACAGACAATAAATCTACACGCATCCTCATGGGATCTGGAGAAGATACTCAAACAGAAACAAAATATCACCCTCTATTTTAAATGAAATTTCTCTCTTTTATTCCATGAATTGTTATGCTTTGTGGCTTCCATACAGAATGTATCTGAGAAAAACTGAATGTATTACTTCCCCATTATTTCTGACATGCTTTATGAAACACAACAAAAAGTATTTTTAAAATGGACAGTGATGGATGATGAAAACATGGATTGTTTATGGACACAGAGTGAAGAAGATGTCTTAGAGTTAACAGGATAAAGCAACGCTAATCACTTCTAAAATTGATTTTCATCCAAAAGAAATTTACATGGTGTGACTGATGGGATTGGGAGTAAATCCTACATTACTGAGATTTCATTGTTTAATTTATTTCATTAATAAATAATGATAACAACAGGACAAAAGGAAAGCAGTCATCCAAGGAAAACATATATATTAGCCTTCCACCAACAGGATTAAAATCTATGTTTCCACCCAGAAATTCTGCTATAACTAAGATCTCTACAGCATTGCCTATTATCTATAAAAATATATATTTATCTCTGTAGATGTCTCTGTAATTATCTCACAGTAATCGAAGTAGGTTCGATTTGCAAACTGGGCTGTGTGTGTTGTGTTCTTGAGCAAGACACTTTATTTCAGGTTGCTCCAGTTTCTCTTAGCTATAGAAATGAGTTGTGATGTCACTGGTGCCAAGCTGTACTGGTCTTTGCCTTTCTCTTAGTGTGGAAAGGGGAGGCTGGTATGCATGGGTGACTGCTGGTCTTCCAAAAAACAACCTTGCCTGGACTTGTGCCTCAGAGGGGATCTTTCTAGGTGCAATCCTATGATCATTTGTGATCGAAGGCAGCTTTCCCTTATTTCACAATAAACAAGTTACATACACATGTACACATGTATATTTCTGTCTGTGTAGGTGTGGGTGAAGCTGTGTGGTAAGAAGTTTGTTTCCAAACTGCATGGTTCTGGGTTCAGTCCCACTGCAAGTGTCTTTTACTATAGCCATAGGCCAAACAAAACTTTGTGATTGGAATTGGCAAATGGAAACTAAAAGAAGCCCATAGAATATATGTGTGTTCACACACACACACATATGCATGCATGCACATATATGGGCTTTTGTGTGTGTGTGTGTGTGTGTGTGTTTGTGTCTCCTTGTCTCATCATAACACAACTGTTGTAAATTATTTTCACTGTCATACAAACATTGTGTCATTCATTTCCAAAATAGTGTGAGAAGATGTCTGGCCATGGGGAAATATTACCTTGCTTGGGAATACTTGAGGGCTTGCAGCAGGAAGGGCTTGCAGCTGTAGAAAATCTACCTCAATAAACTCTATCCAAACCATCAAAGTATGGAAAAGTGGATGTTAAAATGATGATGATGATCTATATGTATATATATATATATATATATATATATATATATATATATATATATATATGTATATATATATGCACATAGGGTATTCAAAAACATTCAATTTTGGTGAAAATATTAATCAATCTGTGGAATAAAAGCTTGAATAAAGGTCAAGTTATTGAATTAGTTTTCTTACCATTATAACATTGTTAGTAATACAATTAGAGAATTGACAGACCAATAAACGTGATATTTTTAGTTATTTGTAATTTAGTTTCTAAATTATTCAAATTATTGCCACTTGTGATCAATGCACTTTTGTTAAGGTTATTATTAAGTGAAACTGAATGGTAGATAAATGAATAATGATTGGTTATTAATTTTAACCAAAAAATGGTCAAAACTTTCTAGGAACCCAGTATATGCTAATATGTGAGCTTGTGTGAGAATAGTAAAATATATGCAAGTATATGTTGTACATAAAATAGAAATCAAAGGGATCCATAGCTAATAATTGGTCAAGAACCCCTGGTCTAGGACATTTACCATACTGCAGCTCCCCTTAAAACTGCTTCGGTAACTTGTTATCTACCATTCTAGTAAGGTGTTCAACCCAATAAGATGAAGCAGTTGAAAGTGAGTCAGATACATGTTGAAAGGACAATGACAGAATTATTATTTTATTTTTATTTATTACAAATTTTATGAACACTTGAGGAGAAGTCCATAACCAGTCTGATAATTCAGAAGAGGAAGGAAGATCACAGAAAGTAGTGTAATTCGAATATGATCATGGTAGTATCTCAGAATTATGACTAGCTAGGCGCAGGAGTGGCTGTGTGGTAAGTAGCTTGCTTACCAACCACATGGTTCCGGGTTCAATCCCACTGCGTGGTACTTTGGGCAAGTGTCTTCTACTATAGCCTCGGGCCGACCAAAGCCTTGTGAGTGGATTTGATAGACAGAAACTGAAAGAAGCCCGTCGTATATATGTATATGTATATTTATATGTGTGTGTTTGTCCCCCCCAACATCACTTGACAACCGATGCTGGTGTGTTTACGTCCCCGTAACTTAGCGGTTCGGCAAAGAGACCGATAGAATAAGTACTAGGCTTACAAAGAATAAGTCCTGGGGTCGATTTGCTCGACTAAAGGCGGTGCTCCAGCATGGCCGCAGTCAAATGACTGAAACAAGTAAAAGAGTAAAAGAGTAAGAGAGCTAATCAGAGTGCATCGTGGCTTAATGTAACTTAGCGCAGTTAC
>NC_043002.1:90354610-90379610 GCF_006345805.1 Octopus sinensis | reverse complement strand
TAGCGCGGAAAACGGACGTTAAACGATGATGATGATGATGATGATGTGTGTGTGTGTGTGTGTATGTATATATAATATAAATAGAAAATTATTATTTCTAAATCTCTGAACAAGAGACATTCAGTAACAGTACTCTATATATACATAGAAAGAAGGAAAGAGAGATGGATGGACAGACAGAGAAACACACACATGCACACAAACAAACACACATGTACACATATATATTGCAAAAAGCAAATATAGATAAAAAAAAACTTAGAAGAAAAAGAACAAAAGTACAACAAAGCATTACAAGGTTATTAGTTTGACACCCAAGGAATACTGGAACAAGTAAAGTGTATTATATTTCTAACATTGTCTTTCTTTAGATATTAGAGAAATGTCTAAGAGAAACTGGAAAGATTTATACAGTTCCATCTTAAGGCATGAGCACACTCTAAAGTTTGCTCAGGGGCCTCGCAGGTCTAGGGCTCAACTATGGCCTAGCTATGGTATGGCTTACTGTCAGTATATATATATATATATATATATATATATATATTATATTTATATTATATTGAGGGTACTACTATTCATAGATACCAACACGCTAAGAGGGACCAATGCGGTCAAAACTACTAAAAATAAACAAATTTTACCGAATGCAAAAACTTCAAAACACATCATTGATGTGTTTTGAAGTTTTTGCATTCGGTAAAATTTTGTTTATTTTAGTATTTGACCGCATTGGTCCCTCTTAGCGTGTTGGTATCTATGAATAGTAGTACCCTCAATATAATATAAATGAATATTTTCAAAGAGGAAGAATTTACGGATTTTTTCTCTTACGAGGTTTTTCACGCTGACTACTGATAATTTCTTTTAAAGATTTTATCCTCAATTGTTAATTTATATATATATATATATATATAATATATATATATAGGGCCCAGTACATTAATTCACCTAGGGGATTATAATATTTGTTAAGACAGCCTAGATGTACATATATATATATATATATATATATATATATATATTATATATATGTATGTGTATATATATACATATAACCAGAAAAAAGCAACAAGAATGGATCAGTAGTTTAGTACAATTGTTTTATACTAAGAACATTTTATTTAAAGCTGCAAATATTACAGCAAATATAATGTCAAGTATTCATCAGCTAAATCACATATATGTTTTCCAAACATCCTAGAGAGTGTAAATATCCTTATGAAGTATTAGGAGTGAGTTCTATGTATTTGAAGTAAGATTATAAGCAGACTTTATGTTTTCCAACAGTGCACAGTTTTTAAAAAGGTTTTTAAAATGATTATTAACTTCTCAGGGAAGGTAAATCCATCCATAAAGATGCAGATATAAGTTCCAGGAGACATGAGGAAAGATGCTGGTCACACACCGGTTCAGTTCACATCTCTCTCTCTCTCTCTCTATATATATATATATATATATTATATATATGTAGTGATTCCAAACAAAGAAGAACAAGAAAAACAACAACACAAGGACGTGGTTCAAGTATTGTATTATCACATGCTCAAGAAAGGAAAGAAAGAGGATTTTACATTTCGAGCAAAGCTCTTCTTCAGAAATAGAGGAAAGTCCAAAAGAAGGGAAGACGGAGGAAGAAAATTACCAACAATACATATGTGGTTACATTTTGAAATGACCGGAAGGGAATGGGTGAAGAAAAAGTTCTTTCCAAGACAGGAAAGTGCAAGAGAAATTAATCAAATTATATTCGTCATTCCCCAAATATTATACAGGTTTGATTACTTTTAATATGTATAATTGTCAAGGTGGCAAGCTGGTGGAATCATTCACACACCGGACGAAATGCTTAGCAGCATTTCATCTTGTTTTTACATTCAGAGTTTAAATTCCATTGCAGTCACCTTTGCCTTTCATCCTTTTAGGGTTGATAAAATAAGTACTAGTTGAGCACTGGGGGCTATGTCATTGACCTATACCCTCCCCCAAAATCGCTGGCTTTCAAACAAAATTTGAAACGAATATATATATATATATTCGCAGGAGTGGCTGTGTGGTAAGTAGCTTGCTTACCAACCCCATGGTTCTGGGTTCAGTCCCACTGCGTGGCACCTTGGGCAACTGTCTTCTACTATAGCACCGGGCCGACCAATACCTTGTGAGTGGATTTGGTAGACGGAAGCTGAAAGAAGCCCGTCGTATATATGTGTATATATATATATATATATATATATATAATATATATATATGTGTGTGTGTGTGTGTGTGTGTGTGTGTGTGTGTATGTGTGTGTGTTTGTGTGTCTGTGTTTGTCCCCCCAACATCGCTTGACAACTGATGCTAGTGTGTTTACGTCCCCGTCACTTAGTGGTTCGGCAAAAGAGACCGATAGAATAAGTACTGGGCTTACAATGAATAAGTCCTGGGGTCGATTTGCTCGACTAAAGGCGGTGCTCCAGCATGGCCGCAGTCAAATGGCTGAAACAAGTAAAAGAGAGTAAAAGAGAGTATATAAAATGTTGTAGTTAATGATTCACTCATTATCTACATTATGCTATTTTTCTACAATAAATGCTCTACCTAATTTCACAAATGTTGCACATGTATATACATGCAAAAATACCAAAATATATACATAATATTTATATATATTTTGGTATTTTGTTATTGTAAGTTCATGGATACATGATCTTACAAACAGGTTACAGACATATTCAAAAGGTTTTCCAGGGACAGAAGATTTAGTTTACGCTAAAGCTGCATATTCATAACAAATCTGACACATTCCATGCAAAGGATACAAATGTACATAATAAGCATTATTAGTCATATTCACTGCAAAAGTTCCTGAAGAAAAAATATTTTTTCTATAGACATAAGGAGGCACCAACTTGGCCTTCTGAAGTTTTCAATCTGTAATTTCAAATTTTTCTTTTCTTTTTTTTTTTTTTTGTTCTGCTTAAAGGAAGAGAAAAACATGCACGCAGTGTAATAAGTGAATAGGTTAAAGTTGAGTATGTGATACCTCTCAGTAAGTTGAAAATAAAAGGTAATGATGTAATATAATGAAATATATGAACTAAAATAATGAAGAGTGGAATAAGTGCATGTACAAATACATATAGCATATTAGACATATATTGACAACACATACTCTTTTACTCTTTTACTTGTTTCAGTCAGTTGACTGCGGCCATGCTGGAGCACCGCCTTTAGTCGAGCAACTCGACCCCGGGACTTATTCTTTGTAAGCCCAGTACTTATTCAATCGGTCTCTTTTGCCGAACCGCTAAGTGATGGGGACATAAACACACCAGCATCGGTTGTCAAGCAATGCTAGGGGGACAAACACAGACACACAAACACACACGCAAACATATATATATATATATATATATACATATATACGACGGGCTTCTTTCAGTTTCTGTCTACCAAATCCACTCACAAGGCTTTGGTCGGCCCGAGGCTATAGTAGAAGACACTTGCCCAAGGTGCCACGCAGTGGGACTGAACCTGGAATCATGTGGTTGGTAAGCACGCTACTTACCACACAGCCACTCCTATATTATGAAAGTCATATGGACGCTCAGGGGTCATATGGACCCTAGTGGAAAACCACTGATTTACATTCTAATTTCAAATCTCTTCAAAATCAATTTTTATTTTCATCTACCAGGAATCTATAAAATAACACCTGGGCATGATTTGCTCAACTACAACATGCTACACCTCTAATTTATAAAGCTCACACAGGTGATACTCTACATCAACTTCATTAGCCACAATATTTGTACAACAGTATATAAATAATTAATAAACTGGCACAACTGAAAATAGTTTCTTAGACAGATTATTCATCTAACATGTAGTCAGCTAAGAATACCAACATTTTGTTGAAGAGTTCTAAAGAAAAACCAAGATTTTTCAGTACTAATTGACTATACAAGAGTAGTTAATACAAGTGGATACTGAATAATGGAAGAAACTCATGTTTCATTTACTCCATTTAAGCTAAATGTGACGGCAAAGTACACTGTATTCAGCCGTCTCTTCATTCTCATTGCCATATTTCAATTCCACCTCTATCTCTCTTTTGATTTTGGTGAATAGATGTTCAGTGAAGAATTCTTTAAAGTTCCTTTGTATCATAGTAGGCATTCATACAAGAAAGTAGGTGTGTTTTGGATTGATCAGAGAAAGTTAATTGATTTCATAAAGCTTCAAGGTCAAGAGAGACTGGGAATTATCAGAACTAAGTGCTGTAGAGTGTGTGTTGAATAAGAGCCATTAATTTATTCAACAAAGCGAATATTTACAGAGGGATATTGAAAAGTCTGTTTATTAAAAGCCATTCCTTGCAACCACTTCTTCTAATTTCAGGTGGATTTGTTTATGTGATTTCAGAGATAGTCACCTTTCTCAAGGACAGAATGGTTCTTTAGGGGTAAAAAAATGGCAAAGAAACAGTAACACATACACACACATATACACACACATATGCAACATATGATATATGTATGATGGGTTCTAGTTGCTGATCCAAAAATACATTTCTCCAGACCAATATTGGAGGCTCTACAAAAGGCCCATCTTTGACAAAGGCAGTCTAGAAGTGTGTTTAGAAATACCTTTAGAAGTTTTATGCACTGCTTTTCAACAAATAATTAAAGAAACATGTTTTTGTGTAGAAATCATAAGAAAATAATGCAAAATTAAATTTTGAACAACAATTGTAAAAGATATTAACAGTTTCTAAGTACTAGTTTCATAAAATAAATCAATTCAGGGATCAAGCAAATAGGAAACATTAAGTAACACCCATTTATAACAGCACTAGTCTTGTGTATAACAACCTGTGGTAATTTAAAAATTGAAATCACAGAAAACCTAACACAACCATTGATCTCATCATCATCATTGTTGTTTTAGTGCCCTCAATGGTTCTCAACCATTTCTTTTTTATCTATGGACCCCTTTGATTGCTATTTTATTCTTGTTGATCCCCATAGTCATTTGATTCTTCTTTCAAAATTCCTATTTTGCTTTTCAAACATTCACTTGTGTAGTTTGAACTATGCCAAACATTAGAGAAAGAAACTGAGCTATTTCATGCAATCTAAAGCAAAATTTTTTCATGGACCCTTAAAACACTACTGTGGCTCTCCAATTTATCATTTTGCTTGCATGAACCCTTCAAAATTTAATCTGGATGCTCAGGGGTGGTATGGATCCCAGGTTAGATGGAACTTATTGAAGTGGCTTTTCCTATGGCCAGATACCCTTCTTGACAACAACCATCACCTGCTTCCAAGAACAGATTCAGTCCATCCAAAATAGATTCTGCCAACCCATATTCATTCACAAAGTTTTGTTCAATTCGAAAGTATGGTAGAAAGCCCCAAAAAGTGTCACTCAGTGGGACTGAACTCAGAACCACATCTTTTACCTTTCATTTTTTACTTGTTTCAGTCATTAGACTGTGGCCATGCTGGGGCACCACTTTGAAGAACTTCTTAGTGAAATCAACTGACGTCAGAAATCTTTTCTTTTTTTTTAAGCCTGGCACCTATTCTATCAGTCAATTTTGCTGAACTACTAAGTTACAGGGGCATAAACACACCAGAACCGGTTGTCAAGTGGTGGTGGGTGACAAACACAGACACAAAAACACACACTTATACATACATACATATATATATATACAATGGGCTTCTTTCAGTTTCTGTTGACCAGATCCATTCACAAGGCTTTGGCTGGCCCAAAGCCATAGTAGAAGATACTTGTCCAAAATATCACACAGTGGGGCTGAACAAGGAACCATGTGGTTGGGAAGAAAACTTCTTACCACTGAACCACCCCTGCATCTATGATTGTAAACTGAAGTGAACATTTTAACCTTATATATAACTATATCAGTAGTCTGCAAGTTTCACCAGTATAGGTAATATTCAATCACTGGTTGACAATGGTTATATGGTTAGGGAAATTCAAACACAATTTTAATTACTTTGTAGGACTTGTCTTTCCAGAATGACTGACGTTGTATGTAGAGTTGAATAAAGTTTATAGGTGTTAATAAATCTAGTTCCAATAGTTAAGTTGTTGTCATTTTGTTTTATTTCACTATTCAAATTCAACATCGATTCGGAATCTGTTCTTAATTATAATTTAACCAGTAAAATGTGCAACAAATGACTGTAGGGACTTCATTAGTTTGCTCAGTGACTCCCATGTGAATAGAAATATAAGGAATTTGCATTAATCACCAAAGTGACCTAAGAGAATTATACCACATAATATTATTGGACATGAGATATTTCCATTTCAAGTAACTCAAATTAGATTGTCATATTGTATAACAACAAATAAAATAAACCAAATAAATCATAAGAATGTGTGGAGAATGAAGGTTAAGGCTTTCAAATATTGTTAGGTAAGGAGTGATTTAAAACGGATGGAATTTTGGAAAAAAATTTTTCAAAGCATTGACTGTCATTTCTAGCACGTCAACTAACCACATTGAGGCCTGCCTTGTATTTTCTACTTATTCAACAGACATCCATGCATACACAATGGGCATTGTTATTCTGATAACTGGGGAAAGAGTTGGTTTTTAAAATTGAAATTTTGGAAAAAACTTCTTCTCAAACATTTGGCTGTTATTTCAAGCATGTCAAGCAACTACACTAAGGCCTCCCTCATGTTGTCTGCTGTTTTAATGCCAAGCATTCATGCATGTGGAAATGAGCATTCAAGTTTATAAATATGTAAAATGATGGTACGATGGTGAAGAAGGTATTCTGAAAGCTGAGAAGGGGAATAAAGGATTTTAAAATAATTGAAGTTTTAAAAACAAATTCTTTTTGTTTTTTGGTTTTTTTTTCAGAAATTATTATCTCTGTTTTTCACCTGGAATTCCTCTCAAAATGTTGAAAAATTTGAAAAACAAAAGAATTTATGTAATGGGTATTAAAATTTTGAAAAGCTGTTCCAAGGTAAAGTCATAATTTCTGTGGCTGAAAATATAAGGATTCTGAAAAAAGTTTTGGAAAATAAAAAATAAAACGAAAACACACACACAAAAAAAAAAAAAAGAGACAGGAGTCTATTCAACACATCCACTCTGATTTTATTTTATTTTATTTTATTTTATTTTGTTTTTTCAATTGTTTATACTCACTAACTTTCAATACAGACCATCACTACTTTGCTCAGATTTTAATGTTTACTGTTTACATGTGTGAGTATCTACATACCTGCGTACAGATATGTGTATACACACACATACACACACACATGCATAGCTACATTTTAGTGCTACAGTGATCACCTTTAAATTTGACTACTTTCAAAATTGTTTTCAGCATTATATTCCTCTGATTGAGACTTAAGAAGGCTTAATGAAATTAAAGTTTCTTTGTTTGTCCCCCACATCACCACTTGATAACTGGTGTTGGTGTGGTTACATCCCCGTAACTTAGAGGTTTGACAAATGAGGCTGATTGAATAAGTACTAGGCTTACAAAGAATGCATCCTTCATAACTGTGCACCCAAAGGTTAATAAAATAAACCAAATAAATCATAAGAATGAGTGGAGAATGAAGGTTAAGGCTTTCAAATATTGTTAGGTAAGGAGTGATTTAAAACGGATGGAATTTTGGAAAAAAATTTTTCAAAGCATTGGCTGTCATTTCTAGCACGTCAACTAACCGCATTGAGGCCTGCCTTGTATGCCTTCAAACTGGCCATACCTGACCAAAATATTCTACCTGCTTTATGTTCAAACTGACCAAATCTGGCCCCTCACACCTACTCTACAATGTCCTTCTAAAAATAAACTGCCACACCATTAAACTTTCAATTATATCTGACTGTGATGGTCTTGCTCAGTCACAAGAGAACTGCCATCATGTACACACATGTACATATGTATATGAATGCATACATATGTCAGGAATGGCTGTGTCATTAAGAAGCTCACTTTGCAACCATGTGGTTTTGAGTACCTTGGGCATGGTACCTTGGGCATGGTACCTTGGGCATGGTACCTTGGGCATGGTACCTTGGGCAAGTGTCTTCTATTATAGACCAAGGCCAACCAATGTTTTGTGAATGAATTTGGTAGACAGAAACTATATATCTGTGTGTGTGTGTGTGTGTGCTTTTGTGATTGTGCACCCTGCCACCTGACAAATGACGCTAGTTTGTTTGCATCCCTACAACTTAGTGGTTCAGCTAAAGAAACTGATAGAATAAGCATCAGAGTCAAAAAGGAAGTACTAGTGCAAATTTGCTTCACTCAACCTTTCAAGGGGGTGGCCTCAGTATGGCCACAGTCCAGTGACTGAAGCAAGTAAAAAAATGAGAACAAAAGAATAGAGATACACACACACACACACACACCACATGCATAGGCGTAGATGTGTGGTAAAAAGATTGCTTCCCAACCACATGGTCCTGGGTTCACTTCCAATGCATGGTACCTTGAGCAAATATATCTTCTACTATAGCCCCGGGCCAACCAAAGCCTTGTGAGTGGATTTTGTAGACTGAAACCGAAAGAAGCCTGCAGTGTGTATGTATGTATGTATGTATGTATGTATATATATATATATATGTATATACATATATGAGTATATATATATATCCCTCCTCCTCCCCTCTCTCTCCTCTGCTCCTCCTGCTCCTCTTCCCCTCCTCCCACTCCCCTCTCTTCTCTCCCCCTCTTACTCTCCCCATCCCCCGTCCCCCTCTTCTCTCCCCCTCTTACTCTCCCCATCCCCCGTCCCCTCTCTTCTCTCCTCTCTTCCTCTCGCTCCTCATATACCCACCTTCCCTCCCCCTATAAACCCACCCACCCCTACTCCACCTTCCCTATCCTTCCCACCCCTTCCCCCACTCTACCCCCACACACTCCCCTACACACCTACACCCCTCACCCCTATCCCACACTTCTCCCCCACATACCTCACCCATATCCCATACCCCTCACCCACATACCTCACCTCTAACCCCACCCTCTACCTACCCACAACCCCCACTCTAGCCCAACTCCCAGCCGAACCCACACCCCACCCGTGCTTTCCCCACTCTCGCCTCCCCCACCTCCCCACAACATCACACCACACTACACTACACCATACAACATTACACATCACATCACAACACACCACCCACAGCACACCACCCAAACACCCATCCCCACATCTTTACACCTACACATACATACACATATCACATCACAACACACCACCCACACACCCACACATACATACACACACGCATCCAGACCACCAGCCCTCTTTCACACACACATACATACTCTCTTATACATGCACGCACCTTTGTGTTGGGGGGCACCTTCGTTTTGGAAGTCACTTGACCCTGTTATCTCCTCTACTGACCTTCTCGCGGCTGACCACTGTCCAAAGTCAGGATGTCATGATAGATCATTAGCTCCTACACGCATTTTTTTCTCTCCTTGTTTCTCTCCTTGTTTTTTTCTGTGTATCTTTCTGTCGAAGAGCGTAGGCTCGAAACGTAAAAGACTTTTTCTATTTCTATTCCTGAGTGCTATATTAATACATTTGTTTGTTTGTACTCCACCTGCCTTCGTCTTTTGTTTATTTTCGTAAACCTTTCTGTTATATATATACCTATATATCTGTGTGTGTATTTGTGTTTGTCCCCCCCATCACTGCTTGACAATCAGTGTTGGTGTGTTTATGTCCCCATAACTTAGTGGTTCAGCAAAAGATACCGATATAATAAGTACTAGGCTTAAGAAATAAATCTTGGGGGTTGATTTGTTTGACTAAAACCCTTCGAAGCACTGCTCCAGGATGGCTGCAGTCAAATGACTGAAACATGTAAAAGAATATACAAAAAGTGAGAGGGGTGAAGGAAAGAAAGAAAGAAAGAAAGAAAGAAAGAAAGAAAGAAAGAAAGAAAGAAAGAAAGAAAGAAAGAAAGAAAGAAAGAAAGAGTGGTTTGAAAAGAAAAGAAGTGCAAATGGAAACAAAAGACAGCCGAGAAATGGTAAAACAAAAACCGAAAATAAGGGAAAGGAAGAGAGCGAAAAACTGAGTTAGAAATAGAAGCCATATGTGAGAGAGGAAGCTGAAACTGTATTGTTTGTCTATGAGTTCTTCAGCTAAGCACTAACTAAAACTTTGCTGGAATCATGTGTTGCTCTGGGAAAATTTTTTTTTCTTTTATATTCTGAGGGAAGTCCTTTTCGGTATTATGTTGCTAACAAGAAGGAATCATAGAAAAAAAAAAAAATGAATGAGGAAAAAAAGAAACAAAAGGGATTTCCAATAACGAGGTTTAGAATAAACATAATTAATCTAATATGTATGAAACTGTTTTCTTCTTTATGTTTATGTATGTGTAAGTATGTGTGTGTGTATGGATGCATGCTTATGTGTATGTACATATAGTTTCCTCTAATAGATCTTTTTTTATTTGTTTCTAAGGGTGCTTTTCCTTTTTTCATCAATTCTATTAGCAACATAAGATTAAGCATTGATCCATTTGGTTTTCAGAAAAGAACATTTCTGGAGCGATAAAGGCGGGATATAACCAGGGAAAGATTGTCTTCGTTTTATTTACCCTGAAGGAATAAAAATTAAAGGCAGTCTCCCTGAGATTTGAAATAAAAAAAAATTAAGTTTAACAACAGCTCATCAAAATATAATTTCACAAATGGAGATATATGTGTGTATATGTGTGTATGTATGTGTGTGTGTTAGAGAGAAGGTGAAAGAGAGGGATGAGAAAGAGAGGGATGAGAAAGAGAGAAACCATCATTATAACAGTGATTACGCTTAAGGCACAAAAGGTATAATTATATCATATATCCTTTACTATGGTTAGGACTGGGTGTGCATATACCCTCATCATCATTGGCTGTGTGATGGTTCTGGGTTCAGTCCCACTGCATGGCACCTTGGGCAACAGTCTTCTACTATAGCCTCAGGCCAACCAAAGCTGTCATAGATATGTATACATATATATCTGTGTGTGTGTGTGTGTGTGTGTGTGTGTGTGTGTGTGTGTGTGTGTGTGTTTATCTCCCCATCACCATTTGTCAACTGGTGGTGATGTGTTTATTTACCTGCAACTTAGCAGTTTGGCAAGAGAGAACGATAGAATAAGTATCAGGCTTAAAAAAGTATTGGGGTAGATAAATTCGACCAAAAGTTCTTCAAAGCAGTGCACAAACATGACCGCAGTCTAATGACTGAAACAAGTAAAAGATAAAAGATTATCGTTTCATTCATTTTAACATCCACTTTTCTATGCCTGCATGGGTCAGATGGAGTTTATCAAGAGAGATTCCCACTTGCACTGGATGGGTGGTGCCACCTCTCACCCAAAGGATTTTACCCACACGGCATTAATTTTGACAGGAAAAATAAATTTAAATACTTTTTGAACACACCTCATATAGATATGTGATGGACTCTTCTGTTGAAAATGATGTAAGAGTGTTCAGCTTTTACCAAATGACCTACACAATTGATTTGTTTATAGTAAACAAATGTATATGCCATACATTAACTCACTCCCTCCATCAAATCGATGTTGCCTGAACAGGTGCACAGTGTAAGTGTCAGATGTCAAAGTGATCGCAGAATAGTTTAAGTGCCTAAATATATTCCAATCTGTTTATCAAAAATATATATCTATATATATATATATGTGTCTGGGGAGACTCATTTTCTTTTTGTGCCTTATTATTTAACACACTCACCGGTAAAATTTCCACTTATTTATTATTTTTATTTTCCTAAAATTTTCGTTGCGTCTTGCAACCTTTTCAATAGTCTTGGACTCTGTTATTTACACTGCATTATGAACTACCTGGTTTACACTACTAGGCCATAGCCCACACACACACACACACATATATATATATATATATATATTTATATATATATATATATATATATATTATATATATATATAATATATATTTATATATATATATATATATATATATATATATATATATATATATATATATATATATATTTATATATATTCATATATACAATACATACACACACATGCTAGTATGAATGCATATATGTATACACATGTAGGCATGTATACAAGTTGTAAGTTTATGTATGCGTGCATGCATCTATGTATGTTATTTATTTGTATATCTTAGTGGACAAATAGCTTTTACAAACAGCGTTCAATGTTTGTTATGAAAAATAATTCTTACATTTTATTGATGTCTCCATTTTGACATTTCACTAACATTTACACTTACAACTCACACTAACTCACTGTACAACTAAATCTATCAGACATCTGTAATCTAGACATGTTCTTTCATTACAAACTATTGCAAATAATGCTTTACTCCCACACTGCACCTCATACAGCTTTCTGACATGTTTTCAGACAACTAGTGAATAATATTTGCGTTCTTCTACCAAACAGTTTCACTCAAAATATATTTTGGCTTCATGGTGCTGCTTCCATAGTGATCTTCTGAAGGGCAGCAAAGTGGGTTAAACCCTGAAATAAGATTTGAAGCTATAAGTTATCTAGTTTATTGCTTTAGTTTAGCGCTGAAGGTCAGCTGGCAGGACCATGTCACAAATGAGGAGATTCTGAATGGAGTAAGGTCACAACCACTGCAAGAGATCGTAGCAGAGCACCAATTTCATGTGGCTGGTGACATTCTCTGTAGACTCAGTCAACAACACTCAAAAAAAGTCCTGACGTGGGTACCTCCCTTCAGCATACATAAAAGGGTTAGGTCAAAGATCACAAGGTGGCACACATTTGAAACTGACCCGAAGACAATCAACATTACATGAAGTGGATGTGAACCCAGTGGGGGAAGTTTGTTGCCCAATGCACTGAGCAGCATAAGATGACCTAAAGTTAAAGCTAAAAGCTTTAGCTTCAAGGTCAAATCCTGTTTATTCATAATCTTTGCCAGTCAATGACCAGAAGCCAATAAAAATATATGTAATGTAGTCATGTTTTGAGGTCAATTCAAGAAACTGATGTCTCCTAGAAGTTTTTTTTTTTTTTAGACAAGAGACTATAATAGAGAATAATGAACAAAAAAATATTCTGAGAGCTACTTGTATTTTAAGGGTGGAAAAGGGCTTAAGTCCCAAGATCCTCAACACTGAGGAGCAGTGACCCCAAGTAGTGTTAGCTTTGAATCTTATATCTAAGCTGTTCACTTCTTTCAGTTGTTGGATTCTGGCTATGCTGGAGCACTGCCTTAATAGTTTAAGTTGAACAAATGACCCCAGTACACATTTTGTTTTTTGAAGTCTGGTATTATTCTATCGACATTTTATGCCAAGCTGCTAAGTTATGAGGACTTAAACAAACCAACACCAGTTGTCAAACATTGGTGGAAGGCAAACACAACACAAAGACACACACATATATATATATACACGCAGTTTCTGCCAATGAAATTCACTCATGAGGCATTGGTCAGCTCCGGGCTTTAATAGAAGACATTTGACCAAGGTACCACACCATGGAACGGAACCCAAAATTACATCGTTTCAAAGTGAGCTTCTAAACAACACAGTCATGTCTATGCTCCTGAAGGGCATAATTATGGATCAATACCCAAAATATCCTATAATTAAAAGGATATGTGATGAGCCTACCAAAGTCCTCAACACAAGTGTGTTGTAGATAACAGATGAAAGCAAAGAAAATACTGAGATTGTCGCTACCATTCACCATACATAGCCCACCCACAAAATGGTTTTCATACCCAGTCACAAATATAGTGAGATAGAGATAATCTGTGGCTTTTTTCAAAGATTGCAGGCTTACAAGATTGAATAAAAGCTATCACCAAAAAGAAAAGAGTCCAAGATAAATTTTGCAAGCTATCCATATTTCTGTTAATTTTGCTATGTAATATATAAAGTTCTTCCAATATTTCTGTTAATTTTGCTATGTAATATATAAAGTTCTTCCAATATTTCTGTTAATTTTGCTATGTAATATATAAAGTTCTTCCAATATTTCTGTTAATTTTGCTATGTAATATATAAAGTTCTTCCAATATTTCTGTTAATTTTGCTATGTAATATATAAAGTTCTTCCAATATTTCTGTTAATTTTGCTATGTAATATATAAAGTTCTTCCAATATTTCTGTTAGTTTTGCTACATGATGTATAGTTTTCCCATTAATATTCTATTCAGTTCCAATATTTCCTCTGGTTAAAAACCTCTAACAAATCTGATATTTCTTCAGCATAATACTTTTTCTGAGTATTTGCGAATATTCTCCAATCATTCTATACTTTATATTAGCCAATAATCACATTTTCTCAGCTATAATCTCTATATATTTCTGTTTTATGTTCATTTTTACATTTTTTTAAGTATGTGTCATTTAAATCCTCCAATTAAAATAGTAATACAAATATATTGTTTAAATTTGCTAGTCAAAATGTAGGGATTATCTATTCACGAGTTGACATTGTTTCATAATTTGAAATATGTAAATATTTCAACAAGAAAATAATAAAACAATAATTAGTTATTCCATTAAGGAGCTCCTCACTGAGCTACTTAATGGATTAATGAGTGAAGAACTCATTCAAGGAATAAATTTAAAGTTACTGTGCTCAAGCCCCTATTGTTCAATATAGTTCTTGTAGTAACCACACTATTCATGATCAGAAGATACCCATGGGAAGTGCTAAATGGTAATGAGCTAACTGTCACTGCAGAATATAATGACAAATAGCAGGGACAAAGGCCAGTGCACATGGTTATAACAATGGCACAGAGCGACAACAGGAATTACAAATAGGCAACAGCATTGAATGGTCTTGCATAGAATATAGTTAGAAAGTCAACAGTGCAGTGTGGTCAATGATGCAGATTAACCGAAGAAGTGGTGAAAGTTTGATCAAAATACATAGGAGTAGTTGACATCATTGGCAGCTGAAAGCCTCATGGCCCACTTGTAGTAAGAGTTAAATTCTGTTATAAAGAATTTAACTTGTGTGGTAAGTAGCTTGCTTACCAACCACATGGTTTCGGGTTCAGTCCCACTGTGTGGCACCTTGGGCAAGTGTCTTGAATTATAGCCTCGGGCCGACCAAAGCCTTGTGAGTGGATTTGGTAAATGGAAACTGAAAGAAGCCTGTCGAATATATGTATATATATATATATATATATATATATGTGTGTGTGTGTGTGTATGTTTGTGTGTCTATGTTTGTCCCCCCCCCCAACATCGCTTGACAACCGATGCTGGCGTGTTTACGTCCTCGTAACTTAGTGGTTTGGCAAAAGAGACTGATAGAATAAGGACTAGGCTTACAAAGAATAAGTCCTGGGGTCGATTTGAACGTCTAAAGGCAATGCTCCAGCATGGGCTGCAGTCAAATGACTGAAACAAGTAAAAGAGTAAAAGAGTAAGTGACTAACAAGTGTGAGTGATGACTATGTCATACCATGAGGCCCAGGATTTAAAAAAAGGGCACATGAAGTCATGGCTAACAACTGACCAACAAACAAGCAGGTTTTCCTATCAGAGAGCAGAAAGACTCTGTGAGCTTTGTGAAAGAAAACGTATGTTGTAAAGAGTCTGGTCAGACTTGAGAAAACTTGGTGGCTGTGTGCTAAGACACTTGCTTCCCAACCACATGGTTCCAGGTTCAGTACCATAGCATGAAGTGGAGGCGCAATGGCCCAGTGGTTAGGGCAGCGGACTCGCGGTCGTAGGATCGCGATTTCGATTCCCAGACCAGGCGTTGTGAGTGTTTATTGAGCGAAAACACCTAAAGCTCCACGAGGCTTCGGCAGGGATGGTGGTGATCCCTGCTGTACTCTTTCACCACAACTTTCTCTCACTCTTACTTCCTGTTTCTGTTGTACCTGTATTTCAAAGGGCCGGCCTTGTCACTCTCTGTGTCACACTGAATATCCCCGAGAACTACGTTAAGGGTACACGTGTCTGTGGAGTGCTCAGCCACTTACACGTTAATTTCACGAGCAGGCTGTTCCGTTGATCGGATCAACCGGAACCCTCATCGTCGTAACCAACGGAGTGCTTCCACCACCATAGCATGACACCTTGAGCAAGTATCTTCTACTATAGCCTCAAGCCAACCAAAGCTTTATGAGTGGATTTGGTCGATAGAAACTGAAAGAAACCCATTGTGTGTGTGTGTATGAGAGAGACAGAAACCCATTGTGTGTGTGTGTGTGAGGGGGGATGTCTTTGTGTCTGTGTTTTCCCCCTCCCCCCATCATTGTTTGACAATTAGTGCATTTAGATCTCTGCAACTTAGCAATTCAGCAAAAGAAACTGATAGAATAAGTACTAGGCTTTAAGATATAAGTCCTGGGGTCAATTTGTTTGATTAACACCCTTTAAGGTGGTGCTCCAGCATTGTCGCAGTCAAATAACTGAAACAAGTAAAAGAATAATAGAATAAAATAACTGCAAAACAAGACATGTAGAAAAAAGCCAGTCAGTCATCATCATCATCGTTTAACATCCGTTTTCCATGCCGGCATGGGTTGGACGGTTAGATGGGGATCTGGGAAGCCAGAAGGCTGCACCAGGCTCTAGTCTGATCTGGCAGTGTTTCTACAGCTGGATGCCCTTCCTAACGCCAACCACACCATAAGTGTAGTGGGTGCTTTTTACATGCCACCGGCACAGGTGCCAGGCGAGGCTGGCAATGGCCATGATCAGATTGGTGCTTTTTACGTGTCACCGGCACAGAAGCCAGTCAGGGCAGCGCTGGCATCGGCCACGTTCGGAAGGTGCTTTTTACGTGACACCAGCACGGAAGCCAGTCAAGGCGGCACTGGCATCGGCCACGTTTGGATGGTGCTTTTTATGTGCCACCAGCACGGAAGCCAGTCAAGGCGGTACTGGCATCAGTCATGTTTGGATGGTGCTTTTTACGTGCCACCGGCATGGAAGCCAGTCAAGGCGGCACTGGCATTGGTCACGTTCGGATGGTGCTTTTTACGTGCCACCGGCACAGAAGCCAGTCAGGGTGGCGCTGGCATCAGCTACAGTCAGTTAGCACATATATATTAACCCCTTAGCATTCACATTGTTCTGTTAAATAAAATGCTTATCTATTCTCATCATTTTGAATTAGTCATGCATTATTTTGTAGCTTTGAGATTTTGGATGAGGCAGCTGTTAATTTTTAGAATGATATTGTAGGGTTAGTGTGAGAGGTCAGATCAGGTCAGTTTTAACAAAACAGGTAGAATATTTTGGCAAGATATGGCCAATTTAAAGGCTAAAGGGTTAAAAGAATGGTGAAGGTAGAGCTATAAGTGGTGGTGATGTTGATGATGATGACAATGACAGTGATGAGGACGAGGAGGATGAGGATGGGGCAATACGAAAACATAATAAAGTCACAGACAAATATAAATCACAAAACTAGGAAACTTAGATTAAGTCTCTAGCTACTCCTCTCTCAGCAATAATAAATACAACAGCCAAAGCTGATTAAACCAACTTTTGTCTTCTAAATGGGATTTACAACTAACAGCTTTCCTAATATACAAATTGACTTTCTCTGGTCTCAAATACTGGAAATAGGTAAAGATTTAATCAAATCTCCTTTATTAAAGAGTTCTACTGTCAAACCACAACTACTGCCATTGCCGATTCTTTTTGGATGCTTTGTTTTCATTCTATATTTTCTTTTGATTCTTTTGAAGGTTTTTTTTTCTATTTTGGTTCATTCAAAGGGGGTTTTTTTCTCCATTTTTTTTTCATTTGAAAACTAGAAAACGTTTGTGACAGCTTAATTTTCTGTTGACCTCAGTTAATTCTGTATTCATTTATTTTATATTTTTTATTTATATTTCCATTACTCTGATGATTCTCAGTAGCAGAGGGAAAAATTGATTTAAAATAGTTCAAAGTAATTAACACAGAGAAAGCAATCCAATAAAACTGGATATATTTGATTTAACTGAAATACTACTTCAATAATGTACACAAGAATATCATCTGTCTCTATTTCTGTGAAGCAATAAATGTTGCTACTTTTCCTAGTGATAGAGAGGAACACATCTCTACTACTTTTTATCTTTTACTTGGCCAAGCTGGGGTGCCACCCTGAAGGGTTTTAGTCCAACAAATTGACCCCAGGACTTATGTGTCTTTTTTAAAAACAGTTTTGTAGTTGTTCTATTGGTCATTTTTACCAAATTGCTAAATTACAGCAATGTAAACAAACTATCAAGTGGTGATAGAGACAGACAGACAGACACACACACACACACAAACATATGCAAAATCACAGACAAAATCATACACACACACATATACGCATAAGACAAAATTCATTCAGTTATAAGGCCTTGGTCAGCATGGAGTGCTTTGGCAGAAGACACTTGTCCAAGGTGCCAAACAGCAGGACTTAACCTGAAACCATGTGATTGGGAAGCAAGCTTTTTACTACATGATTACAGACATGACCAACGTAAACAGGCTGTACACACACACACACACACACACACACACACACACACACACATACACAATTAATTAGCTAAACTACTTCTACAATAAATACTGAACTAAAACAATTATCAGTAAGCCTCTAGTCAATGAGTCCTGATTTGTTTTAAATACATACGTACTTACATGTGCATGCATGCACACACTAACACACAATTTTATGCTGTTACATCAACAGTTACCTAAGAAACAGTGAATCTGTCTGGTCATTCAGGTAAATGGACAGATGGCACTTGCAATATCTGAGCAACAATCTATCAAGACGCTGATACTGCTAAGGAAATCAAATACTGAATAAAATGTACCAATGTAACCCTTGGACATCTGAGAAGATGTGTATATGAAGGTCATGATTTCAAACAAACAAGTAAACATATAGCGTATAAGGCAATTGTTGTACCTTCTCTCTTATATGGCTCTGGAATCTGGACAAGTTATAGACAACACCACTATAAGCTTAAACTTATACCACCAGAGATATCTGTGGTAAACCATGCACATCCAGTGAGAGGATAGAACACTGGTGTGTTCAAACAAGCCAATACCTCCTGAATTGAAACCATGATTATATGCTATCAGCTTCAAAGGACTACTATTGTTATGTGAACACCAGACTATCAGTTTCTAAAGGATGTTTGCAAAAGGGACATGAAGGCCTACAACATCAATATTAGCAACTGGGAAGCAGTTGCCAGCAACCGTGGAGTTTGACAACGTACCGTAAAAGAGGGAACACAAAGGAGTGACAGAGAGAGAGAGAGGAGAAATGGAAAGACAAGAAAAGACGTCAACAAGAAGCTATGACATTACAACCAGCCAGGCAAAGTCTTTGCTTAATATGCGGCACCTGCCAGAGGGAGTGTTTGTCCAGGACAGGACTACACAGCCACAGCAGGAGATGTATTAGGACATGAAATGTAAAAGCCGGACTAGATTATTTTATGCACAACTCCATTGTCTCCCGAGACAAAAAGATGCCAATGGTGGCACATAAAAAGCACCCACTACACTCACAGAGTGGTTGGCATTAGGAAGGGCATCCAGCTGTAGAAACACTGCCAGATCAGACTGGGCCTGGTGCAGCCTCCTGGCTTTCCAGACTCCAGTCGAACTGTCCAACCCATGCTAGCATGGAAAGCGGACGTTAAACAATGATGATGATGATGATGATAATATATATATATATATATGTAAATATAAAGCAGTGCTCCAGCATGGCCATAGCCAAATGATTGAAACATGTAAAAGAATATATATATATGTGTATATATATGTATATATATATATATATATAATATATATATATATATATATATATATATAATATATATATATATATATATATATATATATCTTTATATATAAAACTCTAGTTGTGTGAGTGTCTGTCCCCTTTGATTTAGATTCCTAACTCCTCCCACATTTTGCGGTGCAGTTTAACCAAATTCGGGTATCTTATAGTCGTGATTCATATCAAGCCCGTCTGACTATTAGCGCGCGTCAACGATGAGTCTACGATTTTAAAAATAATTTAACATCATTTTTTATTCCATTTTAATGCATAAAATGCATCATGTGTCGATGGCGGCGGAGTTGGCGTCCACGCTCACAGCTGCACCTGTTTGCTTCTCCCCCTTCCCTCCCTCGTGAAGCTGTGGGGAAGGGAGTGTAAAGAAATCAACGTCGTAATGCGTTGTGAAGGAAACCAGCATTCTTTTAGAATAACGACTTCATGGCTTGAAGACACCAAAACAAAAATGGCTAAGAAAGCCCGAATTTATAAGGGAAGTAACTCTCTAAAAATGCTTATATAGTTATTTCCCTTACAAACCCGAGCAACGCCGGGCGATACTGCTAGTATATATATATATAAGGATAATATAAACATCAAGATGTAGGATATCAAGCTTTAACAGTAGAATACAACATTTGTTTCTGCACTGCACACTGGTTAAGTTACTGAGATTATATTAAAATACCATTATAGAAAAACTTTCTTTATAATTATTATACAGTTGGATACAGTTCAATAACAGCCATGTAGGGTTCTTCATTAGATGGAATACAATTAATTCCTGCTGGGAACAAATGTTGTGATCTTCTATTAAAGCCTGTATTTCCTCCATCCTCAAGGTATATTATTCTTGTGTTACTCTTAGGTAAAGAGGAGTTCCACATGTATATCCTGCTCTAGAGTATACCCCACTGTAGGATATCATGTGGTGGCCAAATAATGGGATAAGAGCTCTTAAAGGCACATTATGATGTTTTCACCTAGATTATAAAGTGTGTGTGTGTGGTGGGGTGAGTGTGTGTGTAACAGCTTTTCTAAGACATGAAAATTGAATTTCTCTGGTCTAAAACATTGGAAATAGGTAAAGATTTAATCAAATCTCCTTTCTTAAAGACTTCTACTGTCAAGTTACAACAACTGCCATTGCTGATTCTGTCTGGATGTTTTGCTTTCATTTTGATTTCTTTTGTTCTTGCCGAAGAAAATCGACTTCTATAAGCTCTGTCTGACCCATACAAACATGGGAAAGTGGATGATAAGATAAAGATACACACACGTGCACACACACACACACACACACACTTGATATTTATTTATCATCTTCCTTCAATATTGCCAGATGTTATGACTCAGCTGTTCTGAGAAAACAAAAGACAATAAACAATATGTATCCTTCCTCTTGCTTTTTTTTTGTATTATTGTAGATTGTATTATCATTATTATTATTATCATTATTATTATTATTGTATTATTATTATTATTATTATTATTATTATTATTATTATTATTATCATTATTATTATTGTATTATTATTATTATTATTATTATATTATTGTATTATTATTATTATTATTATTATTATTATTATTATTGTATTATTATTATTATTATTATTATTATTATTATTATATTGTATTATTATTATTATTATTATTATTATTATTATTATTGTATTATATTATTATTATTATTATTATTATTATTATTATTGTATTATTATTATTATTATTATTATTATTATTATTATGTATTATTATTATTATTATTATTATTATTGTAGATTGCAAGGATCCCTTGACTAAATCTATATACAAACACATACACAAATACACATCTATGAATAATGTCAGGGTGTTTTGATTGTAAGTAGTTTTCCATATGCATAATCAGTGAAAATAAAATATCATAGACAAACTGAGACTCTGTAAGAAAGAATGAAAGACTCAAACTCACATCTATCACATTGAAACAGTGTAAGTCTGCCCAAAGTTTTAAGCCTTCAGCATTCAGATTACTCTCTCAGACATAATGCTTATTTATTCCTATTTCTTTGAATTAATCATGCATTATCTCACAGCTTCAAGATTTCTATGATGTGATTGTTTATTTTTTTAGACTGACATTGTAGGGGAGGTGTACGACACCAGATCTGGCTGGCTTAGATATAAAACAGAAAGAATATTTTGGTTGGATATGGCCAGTTTAAACGCTAATGAGTTAAAGCACTTCTCGGAGTACATTTCTTGATAAAATACACATTTACATGTAGATACATGAACACACACACACACACACAAAACACTTGCGTGTATGGGTCAGCATACACAATAATACCCATTTACATACATACACACTTTCTCACATTCTTATACACAAAATCTCAAGTACCAAGAATTGTAGAAAAATATATATCTTCTATCTTTTACTTGTTTCAATCATTAGAACATGGCCATGTTGGGGCACCTCCTTGAAGAATTTTTAGCCAAAAGAATTGACACCCAGTACTTTTTTCTTTTTTAACCCTTTTGATACCAACCTGCCTGAAACCACTTCTGGCTCTGTAGTACAAATGTCATGTTTTCAAAAGTTCTGAATTAAAATCTTCCACTAAATCTTAGTCACAATTTATTTTCCTATCACAAGCTTAATGATAACTAAGTTATTTTACTAAATTCTTTGTTATATGTAAAATTAATTGAAAGAAACACAGACCATCTCAACAGAAATAAGCTCGATACTTATTCAGTCAGTCTCTTTGCTAAACTGCTAATTACAGGTGCATAAACGAGCCAACACTGGTTATCAAGCAGCAGTGGGGGACAAACACACACACACACACACACATAACAGGTTTATTTCAGTTTCCGTCAATCAGATCCACTTAAAAGGCTTTGGTCAATCTGAGTCCAGAGCCCAAAGTGACAAAATAAATTTGTCCTTTCATTGCTTACTAGTCTTTATTTTATTGCAAAGGAGAGAGAGAAACCCACTACGTGTGTCTGTGTGTGTGTAGTAATTTCTGATAATTTTTTGTCCTTACCCGAAATAACAAAACCAGGGGTAAAATATACTTTTGGAATCAAACAACATAAACGTCCATTGAGGTATTTTCCGTTGACTAAAACATTGTGAGTGAAATATCATTGGAAAATGTACAAGTCAATGAGTAAAATAGTAAGTCAGTATTTTCAAACAAAACACCCTTGCGGTACTGATTCTGCCACAGTTTCACTGACACTCCCTATCTACTACCATCAAATGAAAGGTAGTGAACCAATGATTGGTCTATTGGAAAGCTTTATTATTCTTCCCCAAAATGTATGACATCAAAATATGATTTCAGTTCTTTGGCTTACATCGTATAGTTTGGTCACACACAGAAAGTAAATGTTAAAAAAAATTTTGCATAAACATTTCTAGACTATAAGTTTTATGTAAATAATTGCCTGGTATTCATAAAAAATATATATAATACATCTCAAACAAATAGATTTATAAGAGACTTAGAAAATAGATATACTATAATGCAAATAATATAAAAAATAATATACTGAAAAGAAAGTTTTCCTTACCAGCAAAAATGTTCACAACTTACCTGAAAGAAAAACAATTTATTGAGTGAGAAAGTGAAAAAGAAGTTTCTAATTTAAGAAAAAAAGTATATTTACTTATAGATATTAAAAAAAATAACATTTTGAAACTTACTTAAAATTTTGCTTTCAAAATCATTTTTAGAAAGTTTGAAATAAAGAAGAAAAACAAATGAAATTAGAATAAATATATGTCCACTTTGATATGATAAGTAAATACGCATGAATATGAACCATAGGGTAAATCAAAAATAGTAGTTCAAATCTTGTTGAGTTTAACTTTGGCTTTCATCCCTCCAGATTTGACAAAATATAATACCAATAAAGTATTGCGATTAGTAGTACTGACTAAACGCGTCTTCTCAATATTGATGACCTTGTTAGAAACAGTCGTTAAGGCAGTGAGCTGACAGAATTGCTTGAAGTCAGAAAAATTGCCTAGTGTTATTTGTACCTGCTCTTTGCATTCTGAGTTCAAATCCTACCATTGCTACCTGTGCCTTTCATATTTCTGGGGGTTGATGTAACTGACTAACCATCCCCTCAAATTATAGGCCTTGTGCCAATGAGAGAAATTATTATTATTATTATTATTATTATTATTATTATTATTATTATTATTATTGAGTGAGAGAGCAGTGCATGCCATCAAAGTTACACTGGGGTACGAAGCCCAATATATTCATCATGACTACCTGTCTGATAAGGATACACGAAGTGTATGCATTACAATAATATGTGCATGACATAGAGAGCTTATATCAATATAAACAGTGCATGACCTTGCAGGTGGGGTCCAATTAGAATTTTCTTCAGGTTGAGTAGCCCATCCTACACAAAAGGTCCCTGAATGAGGGACATG
Organism: Octopus sinensis; assembly: GCF_006345805.1. Taxonomy (NCBI): domain Eukaryota; kingdom Metazoa; phylum Mollusca; class Cephalopoda; order Octopoda; family Octopodidae; genus Octopus; species Octopus sinensis. Next base: position 90,355,331 of record NC_043002.1, on the reverse strand, counting down.
TAAAACTGGTTAAGGTCAAACAACTGACAAGCAAATCTGTGGTATTGAGCAGAATATTTGCTGTAGCCCATCTTTTATAACAAGATTATTATTATTCTGCCACGGTCAACTTCGCCTCTCATCCATTCAGGGTTGATAAAAATAAGTATCAGATGTGTACTGGGGTCAATGTAATAGATTGTCCCCTCCGCTAAATTTTAGGCCTGTAGAAAGGATTATTATTATCGTCATTATCCTTATTACTATTATCATCATTATCATTATTATTATTATTATCATCATTATAAGGTGATAAGCTGGCAGAATTATTAGTATGCCAGACAAAATGCTTTGCAACGTATCAGCCATCTTTATGTTCTGAGTTCAAATTCCACCAAGGTTGGCTTTGCCTTTCATCTTTTCAGGTCAATAAAATAAGTACCAGTTGAGTACTGGGGTTCATGTAATCAACAAGCCTCTCTCCCTAGAAAGAATTATTATTATTATTATTATTATTATTATTATTATTATTATTATTGAATGAGACAGTAGTGCATGCCATCAAAGTGACACTGGGGGTAAAATATACAAAGCCCAGTATACCCATCATAACTACCTGTCTGATAAAGGTACACCAGGCACATGCATCACGACCATATGCGTATGACATGGTGATCTCATTTCAAGATAAGCATCGCATAACCTTACAGGTGGGGCTCAGAATTTTCTTCTGGTCGAGTAA
>NC_043002.1:90347110-90349610 GCF_006345805.1 Octopus sinensis | reverse complement strand
GAGAAAGGAATTCTAGGGAAGTTGCAATTGTGGCCAGAAGACAATTAATACTTTGGTCAAGGCATGATGAGATGATAGAAGTGGGAGAAGAGAAAGAGCTGGATTAAGAAGGCAGACTGTTCAGATAGCTAGGTCAAAGGAAGAGGTTCTGTTGGAAGAAGTCAAAAAGCAACAGATAATCGTGCCTGTGATAGTGGGATCTAATCCTATATTCTATTTTTGCATGGTTTCTAGGACTGAATGCTCTTCCTAATAACAACTGGGTGCATTTTATCATGTCATCAACACTAGTTTGAGATAGACAAACAAATAGATAGAAGTTGTTGCTTTTCTATCCATCATCATAATCCCCATTGTTTAACGTCCATCTTCCATGCATGCATGGGTAGGATGGTTCACAGGAGCTGGCCAGGTAGTAAAACTACCTTATGCTACTCTGTTTTGGCAGTGCTTCTATGGCTGTGTGCCTTCCCTAACACGAACCACTCTGCAGAGTGGACTCAGTGCTTTTTACATGGCACTAGCACAGGTGAGGTTAATTTTGGTATGATTTTTACAGCTGGATGGCCTTCCAAATGCCAACCACTTTACAGTGTGGACTGGATGCTTTTACGTGGCACCAGCACTGGCAGGGTTATCACATAACTTGCAAGACAAGGAATTATGAGCAGGGCAGAGGCATTTGAGCAAGAGAACTTGTATCAGAGGATGAAAGGTTAGAGGATGACAAAGAGATAGAGAGGTAGAAACAGGTGTCTTGCAATAACATATGATAAATATGTGGGATTTCTACATCCACAAGAAAAAATGTGTTTGGGTCATTTTCTTCACACTATAATACACACACACACAAATATAAAGTGATAGATAGGCAGACAGATAGAAATACTGTGCAGAAGCATATGCTACATATATACTTATATGTACTGTGTTTCTGGTGCATGCATGTATATACACACACATACGAAAATAAAGAGTCCTCTCTTCTCTGTGTTGTGATAATTCTTCTCGGTTTAATATTACTGAGAAGATACATAAAAGCCAGATTGATGACTAAGAGGGACAGACAAGAGATAATATGAATAGGGAAGGAAGTAATGCTAGAGAGACTATGATATGCAGCTACATGCTGGTTGTTGGTAAGGAAAATGAATAGAGAAAAAGCATCTACAGGTTTATCTCTTTATTTATATCTCAAGTATTCTGAATGATGCTGCATTCACTATTCTTTTGTTTTTTGTACTTGTTTCAGTCATTTGACTGCTGCCATGCTGGAGTACTGCCTTGAAGGATTTTAGTTGAACAATTCAAATCCAGGGCTTATTATTTTAAATCCTAGTGCTTATTCTATGGGTCACTTTTGCCAAACAGCTAAGTTACAGGGACATAAACGCACCAACACCAGTTGTCAAGCTGTGATGGGAGGACAGACACAGATGGAAAGGCACACATACAAACATATATATATATATATATATACAACAGGCTCCTTTCATTTTCCATCTACCAAATCCACTTACAAAGCTTTGGTCAGCCTGAGGCTATAGTAGAAGACACTTGTCATAAGTGCAATGCAGTGGGACTGAATCCAGAGCCATGTGGTTGGGAAGTAAGCTTTTTACCACATAGCCACACCAGCACCTTTTAATGTATTATTATAAATATATTATCATTTTATCTAATTTAATATGTGGGTGATTAATGCATTTATATGCAAATCAGGTTAACTGTTACTGTTCTATCCATATAAGCTACTTCCACATATAGTAATTTAGATTCAAAGTTACCTGTCTAGCCAAAAAATAGCATTGCATCTCTGATGAAAAGCAATTATCCTGAAATAAATTTGTAAAGAGGATCCTCAGTCATTATTTCTGTTTGCTTATGGGAACAATCTGATGCTTATGCATCGTATTAATATCTACACCTAAGCTTTTCAAATAGATAACTGTAGATTTATCTACATTATACATGCACATATCATCATCACTGTTTTAACATCTACTTTTCCAAGCTTTCATGAGTCAGACAAGAGTACATAGAAGAGTTTCTCCAGCCAGACTCCTTTCTAGTAACCATATTTTTTCCAGAGGGAACAATAATCTCCTAGTCTATCAAACAACAAACATCCAAAACAGGATTTATGTGATAAACTAGAAACGAAAGGGCCCTATATGAATGAATTCTTTGTTTAAATATACACACAAACACACACACACACACAAACAAATCCACTCAGAAGGCTTTGATCAGCCTACGATTATAGAGGAAGACACTGGCCCAAGATGCTAGACAATGGGATTGAACCCAAAGTCATATGGTTGGGAAATGAACTTCTTAACCACACAAACAGGCCTGTACCTGTAGATATATATAGGTACACGAGTGGCTGTGTGGTAAGTAGCTTGTTTACCAGCCCCATGGTTCTGGGCTCAGTCCCACTACATGTCACCTTGGACAAGTGTTTTCTACTATAGCCTCAGACTGAGCAAAGCCTTGT
>NC_043002.1:90324610-90342110 GCF_006345805.1 Octopus sinensis | reverse complement strand
AAATATATAAATATATGATAAATAAGACCCCCAAGGTATGATGAAAGGTTGTACCTGATTGATTTGGAAATTCGTTTTCCCAAATTATTTAAATTATATATTTATATATACATACATATAGATGTATATATATTTATGTGTATATAAATATGTATATAGATATATGTATATATAAGTATATATATATATATATATTGTTGTATTTAGGAATGGTCATTTTGACAGTTTAGCCAAAAAATTAGAAAAAACCTTTTATCAATTCAACAATGAAAAAATTTATAAATATATATATATATATATATAATATATATATATATATATATATATATATAATGGAGAAATTGTACAAAACGTATAAATGGATGATGAGTAAAGTACCGGCACATTTTGGATTACTTGCTATCTGTAGTCTAGTCTATTATATATTCCATCTCCTATTTTATTAATACTGTTACTACATATATATATATATATAGATATATATACACATATATGTATATACACACATATATATAGATATATATGTACACACATTATATATTGATGCATATCTTATATATATATATATATATATATACACACACACATATATATCTACAAACACACAAATACACACACACAGTACACATACACACATATGTAAATACACAAACACAATTATGCCTTTTTTTTTATGCCCTGAAAGTTCCAAGATCCAATAACCTCAAATTAATTATTTAAGGAAATAACCAAATAGATTATTATCGGAAAGTGATATCCATCAGTCAACATGTGCTTGATAATATCTCTATGGAACAAAGTAATTTCTCTAGTTCTACAATATGGTATTATGAGCTGGAAGAACTACCATGAGTTGAGATGGTTATCATCATAGTAAGTGTGAGTAGCATAAACAATACAAACTTATCAATATTATTGTGTTTGGTAGTTGTTACTGTTGTTGCTGTTCTTTAGCTCCTGGTAAGTCCTTTTCAAGCAAACTTATGATCAAAGATATTCTAATCATGAACCTTTTGTCTTTTTTTTCTTTCTTTTTTTTTGTTTTTTTTTTGTTTATTACTTCAGTCATTAGACAGTGACCATGCTGGAACATCACCTAGAAGAATTTAGTTGAAAAAATTGACCCCAGTGCTTTAAAAAAAAACATTTTAGTTTTTAAAGTCTAACATTTGTTTTAGCAGTCTCTTTTGTCAAATTGCTAAGTTACAAGGACATAAACAAACCGACACTTGTTGTCAAATGGTCCTGGGGGACAAACACAAACAGACGTGCAAACACACACACAAGCGTGCATGCACACACACACACACACACACATGCATTCATGAGGGGATGCTGAGAAGTTTCGGGCTTTGGATGAAAGAAAATACATGAGGATCAGTCAATTAGGATTTTTATTCAACATATTTCCCTCTCAGATTCACATACTTATTGCAGCAGTTCTTCAGTTTTTCTAAGTCCTGGTAAGGAACTCAGTTATGCCTCCAATCAAGCCTTTCATGATACCCTTAAGGTCAATCACTTTTCAGCCCAGTACCCACTCATGTATATGCATGTGTATATATATGTGTATATATATATATATATATGTATGTGGAACAAATATAGTATTATTGGACGCTCAGGAAAGAAGGGAAAAAGGAGGGTTTAACATTTCAAGCAGAGCTCTTCATCGGAAACATAGGAGAAGGAAAGATCCAGAGAAGGGAAGACAGAGGAAAAAAATCGCCAACGGTACACACGAGGTCACATTTTGAAAGACCTATATATATATATATGTATGTATGTATGTGTTTTTATTTGTTTTTGTCTCCCTGCCACCATCATTTGACAACTGATGTTGGTGTGTTTATATACCTGTAACTTAGCAGTTTAGCAAAAAAGACCAATGGAATAAGTTGTGACCCCTTTCGGTCATGAATGACCATGGGATTGCATCCAGAGAGTTACCCTTCGAGGCACAAGTCTGAGCAAGGTTGTTTATGGATGACCAACAGTCGCCCATGCATACTGGCCACCCCTCTCCACGCCACCAATGTTATGCAAGGGAAAGGCAAAGGCCCATACAGCTTGGTACCAGTAACGTCGCAGCTCATTTATTAACGTGCAAGTGGCTGAGCATTCCACAGACACATGTTCCCTTAACATAGTTCTTGGGGAGATTCAGCGTGACACAGAATGTGACAAGGCTGGCCCTTTTGAAATACAGGTACAACAGAAACAGGAAGAAATAGTGAAAGAAAGTTGTGGTGAAAGAGTACAGCAGGGTTCATCACCACCCCCTGCTGGAGCCTTGTGGAGCTTTAGGTGTTTTCACTCAATAAACACTCACAATGCCCGGTCTGGGAATCAAAACTGCGATCCTACAACCACAAGTCCGCTGCCCTAACCACTGAACCATTGCATCTCCATAATGGAATAAGTACTAGGCTTACAAAGAGTAAGTCCAGGGGTCAATTTTTTTGACTAAAACATGTAAAAGAATAAAATATAAGGAGAGAGAGAGAGAGGCGGGGGATTCATATAAGCGGTTAATCAGTTCAGTTGCCATGAGGAATGAAGAATCCAGCATTTCAGCCATTTATCCTTTTTCATCTGACCATTAGGAAGAGATCCTTCAGCTAATGTCTTTCTTTCTTTTCTCTGATCTATATCTATAAATCATATCATTATTTCCTCATCAGTGAAGCCAAATTTCTGAAGGCAGCACCCATAGCTTGTGTTGGGTTATATTAATATATAGCTCATGCATGATAATGGTGGTGGTGTCAGTGGTGGTGGTGTTGGTGGTGGTGGTGGTGTCGGTGGTGGTGGTGTTGGTGGTGGTGGTATTAGTGGTGGTAGTGGTTGTGTTGGTGGTGGTCAGCTTATGAAACCTCCACCAATGTGGGTGGTGGAGCACTAAATACCCTTGTAACAAAGTGGAAAGAGAGAGTGGAGATATGGTACTTGCTTCCATATATCAACAGTCTGATATATGGTAGTGGTTGTGTTGGTGGTGGTCAGCTTATGAAACCTCCACCAACGTGGGTGGTGGAGCACTAAATACCCTTGTAACAAAGTGGAAAGAGAGAGTGGAGATATTGTACTTGCTTCCATATATCAACAGTCTGAAGCCATTCACTATCAGAGCTGGCTTAGCAGCATTATATGCCCCTGACAAAACAAAACACTGGACTCTACAGTATCTATTGGTAGCAAACCACAAAGTACATAGATCAGAATTGGGCCCCTAGACCTGTAAGGTCCCCAAGCAACTGCCTGGTGTACCCATACCTTAAGACAGCAGTGCTCATTGTCCTATTATACACAATTCCCTATCATCATCATTGTCATCATCTGCAGTTTAATCTCACCCCTACTTTTTCCTTTTCTTTTCTGTTTCTTTGTATTTAAATGTTACAATTTAAAACGTGAGCAAAGAAATAGGTTTCATTAATTAATTCTGAATGTATTAGTTACATTCATTTAATTAACTCTGAAACAATTGAAAATAAAAAAAGAAGATAAAGTAAAACATGAAATATGCTGAGATTTAAACTCAAAACTAACACAAAATATTTTGTTCATTCCTACAGTTTCTACACAAATTCTACCAAACTCAAAGAAACAATATACAAAACTAAATCAATACGAAAAGATATGTATGTACATGCAATGTAAATTTAAGATAAGTACATTCAATAATATACACCAGTAAGTCCATTCTTATATAAAAGTATGTATACATTGAGAAATCACAAATAAATAGATATATTTGGTGACAGAGTACAGTATTCTGTTTTGGCAAGGCAACAAAACCTAGAATCAAGAGGCTTTGATTCTAAATAAACTTGGCAAAGAGTAAAGTTTTAGAAAGTAAGAAAGAAGACAGAAACCTGCTGCTATCAGGGAAATACCATGTTTGATATTTAGTGAAGGAGTAAGAAGGAACTCCACATAGTGTATCCAGTGTGAACTATGGGTGCACATGAGATGTACTGAGATCACAGGCAGGCTGGCAGCAAATAACGATTTTGATGTGGTAGATGCATGGGAGTAGTTAGCAGTCAGTGCAGTTGTTAAATAAATTCCTTTCAATACTCAGAAAGCTCCATAGAATTAGATGATAGCTTCAGTCACCTAGGCAAGCTAATTAGTAGTGGAGGAGAGTTTTTTTTTTTCACAATACCCACCACCACTACTAGACTTAGAATAGGGTTGTAAAAGTTAGGGGACCTATAGCCTCGACTGATAAGAAAAGGAGTTTCTTATCAAATAAAAAGTACCATTTATTTTGGTGAACAAGCCAACAGAGTATACAGTGTAAACCTGTTGTGTAAACATTCAAATATCATCACTTTTTTTTTCAAATTTTGCTGCTGTTTCACGTGAAGTTTTTGGTCTTCCAAAGTTAACTTCATGTGTAAGTCAATTTACCATTCTATGGCTGTAAATGATGGCCTGAATAATTTGATTTGCATGCCAGAATATATGGTAAATTGTTAACTGTGATGCTGTATAATAATATACAGTACTCAGGTGCACCACAACTCATCAAAAAAAGTACTTAGAATATGCACAGGAAATAAACAGTGAATAGGTCTCAAGAAAAAAAGGTGGGGGAAGAATTGGGTGTGTGAGGTGCATCAGGTGTACTGTTAATGAATTTCAAGAAACATGGTAATTTTGAAGGTAATTTTGGCGTTAGGAAGGGTATGGCATTAGGAAGGGCATCCAGCCGTAGAAACATTGCCATATCAGACTGGGCCTGGTGCAGCCTTCTGGCTTCCCAGACCCCAGTTGCACCGTCCAACCCATGCCAGCATGGAAAGCGGATGCTAAACGATGATGATGATAGTGGTAGAATAAGAGTACTGAATGTAAAGGGTGTGAGAAAGACAGAAAAGAAATGAAAGGAGCATGCTCCACTGGATGTGCAATGCTGGTGTACATGAACAACAAGGCATAGATGAGATGAAACCATAAAATTGGCATGTAGAATGCAAGAGAGATCACTGCATTGGTATGATTATGTAATGTGCACTGATGATGACAAATGGAATAGGAAGTGTCAGAGATCAGAGTGGAAGGAACCTATTGAAGAGGAAGACCAAGAAAAAACATGGTTAGAAGTAATGAAAGATGATCTCAGGATATTGAATTTCATAATGGAGATGGCAAAGGAAGATAACAATTAGGAAGACACTGCATTAGAGAAGGCCAAACCATTCAACCCATGCAAGCAAGAAAGGGGGAAATGGATGGAATATTAATAATGATGATTAGGAGGAAAATAGATTAATTTAGCTGGGAACTAAAAACACAAAAAAAGATATTTTGTAAAATAAATCGTGTATCATAATCACAACACTCACAATGAAATATTGTCATTAAAAATAAATTGTGCACTACCACAGTAACATTATAACCAACACAGTCACAACAACATCACCATAACAACACCACTACATCCAACACCAACCAATGCCATCAGGTAAACAAGAGAATCTTTAAGTAGTAGTCATTTAACATGATCGAAAGAGCAGCCAAATCTTCCTGAAATCATACACTACTGTTTTTTTAAATAAAGAAAGAGAATTAAATAATATAATCCTTGATCTTTATTTTCAAAGAGATGGGATGGTCGTGGCTGGAACAGTTCTGATCATAGATTGGCTCTTTTAGAACTGACATAAGACTAAACAGCAATAATACTATCTTTTATCTTTTGTTTCAGTCATTAGACTGCAGCAAAGCTGGGGAACTACTTATCAACCTCAGTACTTATTTTCTTTTGAAGCCTAGTGCTTATTCTATCGATCCCGTTTGCTGAACTGCTAAGTTATGGGAGATATAAACACACTGACACCAGTTGTCAAGTGATGGGAGTGACAAACATAGACACAAAGACACACACACACATATGACAGGCTTCTTTCAGTTTCTTCTATCAAATCCGCTCACAAGGTTTTGGTTAACCAGATGCTATTGCAAAAGACACTTGCCCAACAAGCCATGCAGTGAAACTGAACCTGGTACCATATGACTGGTAAGCAAACATCTTACCTCACAGCCACACCTGCACCTAATTACTACCAGCAACAACAATCACATTAATATCAATGCTACCATACAGGAGTGGCTGTGTGGTAAGTAGCTTGCTAACCAACCACATGGTTCCGGGTTCAGTCCCACTGCGTGGCACCTTGTGCAAGTGTCTTCTACTATAGCCTCGGGCCGACCAATGCCTTGTGAGTGGATTTGGTAGACGGAAACTGAAAGAAGCCTGTCGTATATATGTATATATATATATATATGTATGTGTGTGTGTGTTTGTGTGTCTGTGTTTGTTCCCCTAGCATTGCTTGACAACCGATGCTGGTGTGTGTTTACGTCCCCGTCACTTAGCGGTTCGGCAAAAGAGACCGATAGAATAAGTACTGGGCTTACAAAGAATAAGTCCTGGGGTCGATTTGCTCGACTAAAGGCGGTGCTCCAGCATGGCCGCAGTAAAATGACTGAAACAAGTAAAAGAGAAAAGAGTATACTCATGGATATAACATGCATAAAATGATAAATACAATGATAAATAACAGTGGCGATAAAGAACAAAATTTATGGTAACAATTGCCAAAACAACAACAACAACAACAGGACCAACAAATAACAACAACAATAGGCAAAAGAGCAAATAATGAAGGTGTTGGGGCGGAGTAGAATAGAATTGATGGAATTTTTAAAAAAACTATAAAAGACCTTGTTTTCTTCCTGGCTACTCCTACCCACCCTTATATAATGCACAGGGGGGTAGCCATGTATCTCCTCTCTAGCAAGGCACCTGTGCTTGTCTCTCTACCATACTTTAACCTCCCAACAACTAGCAAAGTTCCACTACCCCTTCTCTATCTCAAATACTCTCCCCGCCCCCACCACTTAGTCAATGTGGGTTTTTTTCATTTCTTTTGTTCTTTTACTGTTTCATTAATTACTTGTGCCAATGGTAGGGAAAAAAACTACATATCCTGTATGCATTCTAAAGTGGTTGGCATTAGGAAGGGCATCCAGCTGCAGAAATATATATATAGAGAGAGAGACACACATATATACATATATACATATATACATATATACATATATAAAGGCGGCGAGCTGGCAGAAATGTTAGCACGCCGGGCGAAATGCGTAGCCGTATTTCGTCTGCCGTTACGATCTGAGTTCAAATTCCGTCGAGGTCGACTCTGCCTTTCATCCTTTCGGGGTCGATAAATTAAGTACCAGTTACGCACTGGGATCGATGTAATCAACTTAATCCATTTGTCTGTCCTTGTTTGTCCCCTCTGTGTTTAGCCCCTTGTGGGTAGTAAAGAAATACATATATACATATACTTATATATATATATATATGATGATGATGATGATGATGATGATATATATATATATATATATATATATAGAGAGAGAGAGAGAGAGAGAAAGACAGAGAGAAAGGCAGACAGACAGACAGACAGAGAAAGAGAGAGAGAAACATACATATACAAATATATGCGCACATATATACTCTGGCTGAATGTATAAACTTAAGGATGATAAACATTTTTATACAAAGTTCCAGGTTCAATCCCACTGCGTGACATCTTGGGCAGGTGTCTTCTTCTATAGCCTCAGGCTGACCAAACCCTTGTTAGTGGATTTGGTAGGTGGAAGCTGAAAGAAGTTCGTTATATATATATATATACATATATATATATATATATATATATATATATATGTTTGTCTGTCTGTGTTTGTCTCCCTACCATCGCTTGACAATCGGAGTTGGTGTGTTTATGTCCTTGTAACTTAGCAGTTCAGCAAAAGAGACCAATAGAATAAGTACTAGGCTAGGCTTACAAAGAATAAGTCCTGGGGTCGATTTGTTTGACTAAAGGCAGTGCTCTAGCATGGCCACAGTCAAATGACTGAAACAAATAAAGGAATAAAAGAAAGAATAAAAGAATTTTTTTTTTTCCCCTTCTTCAATATGAAAATTACACAGAAGAAAAATTTAGTGTTTCAATTTTAATGCATATCCATGTTAATTCTAGGAAATATTGAAATTTTGAATTAAGGTAGCGATTAAACTTTCTTTATCAAAAATTTTAACTTTAATTATTTAATTACCGAGTTATGTCTCCTCAGGTACTCTATTGTTAGTGTGAGGACAGGTAAGCATATACTTTATAGAAGTATCTGCAGTAATTACCAAATGATTACAACTAGGTGAATAATTCCAGATATTTATACAGATTTCTACATTCGAAGACAGCCATGGGTAACTGTTCTTGAGAAGGGGACCACATGAGACATTGCTTGTCATCAGGTGATCTGAGACTGTCTATGACTTGTTCAAACGTACATACATGTGTATACACTCCTACATATGCATATGTTCACTCACATATCCATACACAAACATGAACACTCATATATACAAACATATATTGGTTTTAAATTTTGGCACTGAGCCAGCAATTTTAGGGGTGGTGTAAGTGAGTTACATTGACTTGGTACTTATTTCAACTGGTATTTATTTATTTTGTATGACCCCAAAATGACGAAAGGCAAAGTCAACTTCAGCAGAATTTAAACTCAGAACACGAAGACAGATGAAATGGCACCAAGCATTTTTCCTAGTATGCTACTAATTCTGCCAGCTTGCGACTTTCATATATACAAACATATATTGAAAACATAACACACACACATGTTGAAACCATGCCAAAACAGATACAGAACACGTGCAGCTTTCCAACTGGTCAGCTCCTGTCAAACCATCCAACTCATGCCAGCATGGAAAGCAGATATTAAATTATGACGATGATAATGAATAAATGGATCAGCAATGTAAAACAATGAAGGCCCTATGTTTTAGAAGAGAGAGAGGTCAAAGGAACTGTGTGATGTGCATGCCTTTCTAAGTCTTATTTACAGTATCATTGAATTGAGATGACTTTAACAAGGAACTGAACCCTAAAACTTATATTTTGCATTGTGACATACCAACAATAATATTTTCTAACACAGTCAGAAGGCCACAAATTTGGTACTAGGAATGGGGTCAATCAAATATATCAACTCCAGTTCTTGACTGCTACATTATTTTATCAACTGGGGAAGGATGTCTATAGCAAGATTTGAACTCAGAATGTAAAGAGCTGGCTTGTCAGAAGCTCCATCACTCCTAATAATAATAATAATAATAATAATAATAATAATATAATAATAATAATAATGATAATAATAACAACAACAACAACAATAATAATAATAATTATTATTACTGTTATTATTATTATTATTATTATAATTATTATTATTATTATTATTATTATTATTATTATTATTATTATTATTATTATTATTATTATCATTATTGTTATTATTATTATTACAATAACCCTTTCTATTATAGGCAAAAGGCCTGAAATTTTGGGTGAGGTGGGGGCAGTCAATTAGATCAACCTCAGTACACAACTGGTACTTAATTTATCAACCCTGAAAGGATAAAAGGCAAAGTCGACCTCAACAGAATTTGAACTTAGAACTAAGGACAGACAAAATGCTGCTATGCATTTTGTCCAGCATGCTAATGATTCTAACAACAACAACAATAATAGTAATAATTGTTTCAAATTTTTGCACAAGGCCAGCAGGTTTTGGAGGAGGAGCTATGTCAATTAAATCAGCTCCAGTGCAGAACTGGTACTTATTTTATTGACCCCAAAAGGATGAAAGGCAAAGTCAACTTCAGTGGAAATTGAACTTAGAACATAAAGATTGGCGAAATGTCGCTAAGCATGCTCAGCATGCTAAAGATTCTGCCACTAATAATAAAATTGGTTTCATATTTTGGCACCAAGCCAGTAATCTTAAGGGAAGTGCAATTCAATTACATTGAGCCTAGTGTTCAACTGGTACTTGTTTTATCAACCCCTGAAAGTATGAAAGGCAAAGTAAACCCTGATGAAATTTGAACTCAGAACGTAAAGACAAACAAAATGCCACTAAGCATTTTGCCTGATGTGCTAACGATTCTGTCGGCTTGCCACCCTGCCTGCCAAAATAATAATGTTTTCGAATTTTGGCACAAGACCAGCAATTTTAGAGGAGGGGGTAAGTCAATTTCATCAACTTTAGTCATTCAACAGGTACTTATTATTATTATTATTATTATTATTATTATTATTATTATTATTATTATTATTTTATTATTATTATTATTATTATTTATATCATCATCATCATTAAATGGTAATGATAATAACAACAGGAAGAGTATGAAGCAACAGTAGTAGAAAGTGGAAAGGAAGGGGGCAAGAAATGAAGAAAGTGAAAAGGAAGAAAATCACTCTGCTAATGAAGTATATTAGTGAAGAAGGTGAAGCTGGAAGAGTGACAATAAATGTTGAACAAGACTTGAACGATCAAGAGAAGAAGACTGTGCCAGGTTTACCGCCTTAACAATGATAATATTGATAATAATATTAATACTGTGAAAAGAATCTTTCACATGAGTTATGAATTATATCCAAGGATCTAACTGAAAAGAAAAGAAAAGAAAAAAGATCAACTGGTTCCAACTAAGAATTGGAAATGGATAGCAGATGTTGCTGCTACACATCTGCATTCAACATGTTGATGATGATTATGATGTTGATGACAATGATGATGATGATGATGATGATGATGATTATGATGATGATGACAGTGGTAATTATGATGACAATGACAAAAATGGTAACTATAATGATGTTGATAATAATGATGAGGATGATGTCAGTGATAATGATGATGATGATGATGATGATGATTATGATGATGATGACAGTGGTAATTATGATGACAATGACAAAAATGGTAACTATAATGATGTTGATAATAATGATGATGATGATGTCAGTGATAATGATGATGATGGTGATGGTGATGATGATACCTAATGTAAAAAATTAATCTGATAAAGACCAAATCAAACAACAAAATAATAGCCAAAATTATCTGGAAATACCAAAATCTATCACAAAAAAAATCATTTCTTCAAGAATAAATAAATCAATCAAATATAAGATAATAAAATAAGTTACTATTCTTGTGGTTTTAGAAACAAAGCCAGTGGAATGGTGAAAAAGTGGACCAAAGATTTAAGGGTAGAATGGATGTTTACAATAGACAATAGACTTACTCCATTGTTTCTGGCGTTCCATCATTTAAGGGGTTCAAATCCCTTAATTTTGTCTGCCCCAGGGTAATAAAGCCAGCAGCATTCTTTAAAACCGACTTGCCTTCCTTCTCCCCAGCTATGAACTAAACAGGCAGACAGATACACATACCTACATACCTATACATATAGATATATATATGCATGGATATATGTATATATTTGTGTGTGTGTGTGTGTGTGTGTGTGTGTGTGTGTGTGTGTGTGTGTATACATACACATTTGTATGTGTATGTGTATGTATATGGACACATACGTATAGTAGTTTGCTTCACAAAGATTCTAGCTTCAACACATAGCCAAACATCACTACCACCATTCAGTAACTAATACTAGGTGCCACAGAAGAAATAGTAGTAGTAGTAGTAGAGTTAGGTGGGTGGGGAGGTAAGAAATCAGGGGTAGAAAGAGAGACAGAGAGAGACAAAGAACGACAGAGGTAGGAAGGGAGGAAGAAAGTGATGAGGAAACACAATATGGAGAAAGGTGAAGGGGAGGGAGAAAGATACACAGCTGTAAAAGAAGTAAAAGACATGTAATATGATTTTTTATTGTTTTTTTTTTTTTCAAATAGCAGCACCTCAAAGTAACAGCAGTACCATTTCCCACCCTATTCCACTACCACCACCACCACCATCGCCATCACCACTATCACCAATACACAGAATTTCTGTCTGCTTCTTCTCTGCTAGAACCACACCCATGTTGTACAGTCCCTAAAACTTATATACTTTTCATGTAAGTTGCTAAAGATATGGCTTCCCAATCTATTCTTGACTTTTCAATAGATGGCTGTACACATGTCAAGGAAATGCCATGTGTGTGTATGTATGCATGTAGTTATCCATGGATGGGTGTTTATTGTGTGTGTGTGTGTGTCTATGTGTCTTTGTGACCTCTGCCCTCTTAAAAATAAATTTCAAATTTCTCCAGGTGAGTTTAAATTAAATAGACCAAAGTCTTTTGCAATAAAAGTCATAAACAGGAGACAGGTAGACAGAAAGTTATATCAACTGAAATTATTAGGGTACACGTGTGCTTGTGTGTGTTTTGTGTGTGTATGAGGAGGGTATAATAATAAATTATTATTATTATTATCATTATTATTATTATTATTATTATTATTATTATCATTATTATTATTATTATTATTATTATTATTATTATTATTATTATTATTATCATACAAGAATGTTCTTGGAAGTGACCTCAAAATTTTGGCCAACTAAGCTATTGTCAGTTGTCAGGCAGTCCAATGATGACATCGTTGGCTGGAACTTCGAAGTCACTAAAAAACATTTTTGTATAAGAATAATAAATTTATACTCTACAAAAGTATAGAGTAACCCTTGTTTTTATTATAACTCTGTGTGTGTGTATAGCTGTCTGGTTAAGAAGCTTGCTTCCCAACCATGTGCATAGCATCTTGGGCAAGTGTCTTCTACTATAGCCCCAGACCAACCAAAGCCTAGTGAGATGGATTTGGTAGACGGATACTTAAAGAAGCCCATCGTATGTGCATATATGGGTGTGGATGTACCCTTGCCTTGACATTACATGCTGGTTATAATGGAGCATCATTGTCATACAAGAGTTGTTTTTTGTTTCCAGTCTTCCTTGAAAAACATGTTTGGCGATAGGAAAATAATACCTTGCTCAGAAACAAGGTCAGGGTTGGCAACAGAAAAAGCATCCAGCCATAGAAAATCTGTCTCAACAAATTCCATCTGACCTCATGCAAGCAAGAAAAAGTTAATGTTAAAACAGTGGTGGTTGTGGAGGTGGTGGTGGTGGTGGTGGTGTTGGTGTTGGTGGTGGTGGTGGTGGTTTGGTGGTGGTGTGTGTGTGGGTGATGGGTGTGTTTTGGGTGGTGGGTGTGTTTTGGGTGGTGGTGGTGGTGGTGGTGGTGGTGGTGGTGGTGGTGGTGGTGGTGTTGGTGTTGGTGGTGGTGGTGGTGGTGGTGGTGGTGGTGGTGGTGGTGATGGTGGTGATGATGCAAAACCTCAGAACTATATTCATCCTTAATGTACAAGTCCCCCGCTTTACTTACAGAGGAGGGGAACTGAGAATGTGCAACATTCATGATTTAAATATTTGAAAAGTTTCAAACATCACGCAATCAGTTAAAAATCTATTAGGCTTAAAGCAACAATTAAAAATCAGCTGAATCTAAAAGAACAGTTACAAATGAAAATCTTGTCATTCTGTCTTGAATAAAATAAAGTTTACTTTGTGTGAATTATTGTTGTCTCAGTAGACAGATTTATGTGTTCCTACCATGACCATTCCATCTCATTATCAGACACTCTATCAATGATTGTATTGTCATTAAGCTCTACAGATCTCCCAGGATAATGCTCGGCTCCTAGACTGTAGTCTCCAGCTTGGAATTTCTAGAGCCACTATTGACATTAGCTTATGCTTATTGCCCAATCTCCATATACTGCGTTAATATTCCTCACACTTTTCATTGCATTGTTGCCTTTATTGAACTTATGAAGCAAAATATGCTGAATATGCACATTATAGCTTTGAGAAAATAACTGTTAAAATCAAACTGCACTCTTCAAGAATAAGAACAAAGTAAAATTAAGAATAAGGACACGGTAAAATTACTACCTGCTTTTATAGTAAGTTGGGACAGGTAGTTTATCCCAACCCCCTCTGACTTTTAGCTTATGCAGTTGAAAAAAACTGCATCAATTATGGGATGACCCAATAGATATGGATATAAGCTTTTATAAAATTTACACTACTGTCAAGTGTAACGCACATTTATTCATATTGCTTTGAAGTAACTATGCATTATCTCGTAGCTTTGAGATTTCAATGATGTGATTGTTTATTTTTAGAATGACATTGTAGGGTAAGTGTGAGATACCAGATCCAGCTGGTTTGAACATAAAACAGTTAGAATATTCAGACCAGATATGGCCTGTTTCAATGCAAAAAAGTTTGTTCAAATTTTATTTATATTAACATAAATGAACTAAAACTAATTTCAAAAAAATATTACTATGTAAGAATGGCTATTAACCCTTTCGTTACCAGCCTGGCTGAAACCAGCTCTGGATCTGAGTACAAATGCCTTGTTTTCAAAAGTTTTGAATTAAAATCTTCCACCAAACCTTAGTCACAATTTATGTTCCTAACACTAGCTGAATGATAACTAAGCTATTTTACTAAATTCTTTGTTATATTTAAAATAACTGAGAGAAAAACAGCATCTCAAAATATATACAGTAACGAAAGGGCTAATATGTATTTGGGCAGAAATATGCCTCTGCTACTAATTAAAATTGTGATGATAGAAAGGTTTGTCATAAGTTTGAACTCAAATGTCACATTTATAAAATAAATGATTCCTTAGATGAAAAGACAGAAGTCCAGAAAAATTAATGGAAATATAACTGAAGCTAACTATATATTCATTTATATCTATAAATGGACCACCGACATTACTGTAAGATTTATTCCAATACATGTATAATTATTTTCCTTCTGTATAAATATTGTCAAAATGATATTACAGCCACAACATACAATAGAAAGACAAGAAAACAGTCAGACAAACATAATAAATACCACAAAACAGGAAGAATCAGACAACCAAATAAGTAAATAATAATAGTAGTAGAATATAACTGAATAAAGAATGAGGAAATGAGTGACCAAATACTATTACTAAACAGGATAAAAATCTGATGGCAGAACAGTGGTGGATGTTAGGGCAAGAGTATAACTTCAAAAAAATTATGTCTAAAACCAGTCCACAGATCTTGTTTTCTCTGTGTTTTGCAATTTGTATCAAAAGGACCGCCAACAAAATTTTACTCTAACAATATAAATTTGAATAATTACCAACTATCACAGCTCATCACACCTCTCTCTCTCTCTCTTCCTCCCTCCTCCTCTCTTTCTCTTCATCCCTCCTCCTCCTCTCTCTCTCTCTCTTCCTCCCTTCCCCCCTCTCTCTTTCTCTCTCCCTCTTCTCAATCTCATGCACTCTATGTATCTTATCTATCATTGGTTTCTGTTTCATTATTTGTTTCCTATTAGCTACATTTCTCCTGTTTTTCTTTACTTACCCTCTGCTAGTGTCTAGTTTATGACAACCTAAAACTATCATATACTTACAACTAGTTTTACTATATATGGTAATAATATCCAACATGAAATTACATTCTTTCTTCCTTCTACTCAATAAATTTACCTTCACACATTATTTTGTCTTCACAATTCTTTGTCTACATCTATTTTCTTTGTGATAAAAGTTTCATGATATCAGCATTTATTTCTTTATTTACCCACAAGGGACTAAACATAGAGGGGACAAACAAGGACAGACAAAGGGATTAAGTCGATTACAACGACCCTAGTGCGTAACTGGTACTTAATTTATTGACCCCGAAAGGATGAAAGGCAAAGTCGACGTCGGTGGAATTTGAGCTCAGAACATAATGGCAGACGAAATAGCACTAAGCATTTCACCCGGCATGCTAACGTTTCTGCCAGCTCACCGCCTTGATACCAGCACTTGAGGGGTAGCCATGTCCTCAACACAACTAAAGGGACCTTACAACTCCCAAGTTTCTGCTTGCTCAGCAGCCTTTTTATGAACTGAGACACATGAGTGATAGAGGCATGAGTGATGTTAAAGAGAGAGGTGCATGATAAAGGGAGGAGTGGTAGGAGTCTATGCAGTATTGTGAAATAGATGTGTATACAAGGCAATACAGTAGGACTGAAATGGCAGCAAGATGATAGCAGTCTATGTCACCCAGAAAATAGTGCAATGATAGGGGCTCAAAAGGTGTGGGAGAAAAGGAATGAGAGGACGCTGACAAACAGTGTAACATAGGATGATGACAGGCAGTATAGAAAGGGAGGGTGAAGGTAGACTGAACTAGGCCCAAGTGGTCCAGTGTAGCCCCTTATACATAGGTTGTGAAATAGGCTGAAGTGGTCATGTGAAGAGAGTGGTGATAGAGGAAATGGAAAGTAGATGAGTTCTGTACTAGCAAGTAGTAGAAAAGAGTGATAGAGTGAGGGTTAGAAGAAGAAACAGGAGCAGTGGTATCTTTAGCTGCACAGACTGAAAACAATGTATGATGAACAAAAGAGACCCACAGCCATAATCAGTGGATCTCTTCTGTTCACTCTATATTGATTCTGGATGAACAAAAATAAAAAATGGGAATTGAGTTGAGGAAGAACTGAGGGGTACTTCTCTTCGCACTCCATAGATTATGACAACAAGCGTTCCAGTTGATCTGATCAATAGAACAGCCCACACATTGAAATTAAGGAGCAAGTGGTTGAGCACTCCAAGGCACATGTGCCCTTAACATAGTTCTCAGGAAGATTCAGCCTGACACAGAATGTGACAAGCCAGACGCTTTGAAAAACAGGTACTACTCATTTTTGTTAATTGAGTGGACGGGAGAAACATGAAATAAAGTGTCTTGCTCAAGGGAACAATGCACAGCCTGGTATCGAACTCACAATCTCATGATCTTGAGCTCAGTACACTAACCATGAAGCCAAGCACCCCCCCCCCGGGTACTTATCTACTGATTTGGTTTCATGGTGAATTTTATATCTATATTTTAGTAAATTGTGATTGATTAGCTATTTGAAGGTCTTCTTTAATTTTAAAGTGAAATTTAATGAATCATGAAGAATTTTTGATTGCAACCTTCAACCATACTTACAGCATGCTTATATTAGTTGGTTCCTGAAAGTCACAGATATGTTCCAACTTATGCAGGGAAAATCATTTATCTTTTATCAACCTATGTTACTGTCGCCATATATATTGTAAAGGAGGAAGGTGATTTAGTGGACTAATGACTTATCACCAGAACCACAGAGGGAAACACTCACATAGGGATAAACAACATCCAACAACCTTTTTAGGCCACCCCATTATTGTCCCATTATTCTTCAAGACTGCCCCTAAATCTTTTCGCTGCCCCCAGGGGGCAGTACCGTCCACTTTGGGAACCACTGCTTTATATCATTATCTATTTTAATAGGAACTAAAATATCACACATTTCCTTTCATTGCATGCACTCATTAAATTCTTAATTAACTGAGATTTGAGGGGTCATCTTCCTAACACTTTTCATCAGAATTACCTCTTTAAATTAATGATTCTTTCTCCTCCTCCTCCCCCTCCTTACATCATATATAAACTTTAAGTAATTAATACATTGTTTGGTCATCCAAAACATTAAAAGAAGAAAAATGGATTCACT